>NC_080377.1:48497296-48749943 GCF_014773155.1 Arachis stenosperma
GTCCCCAAGAAAGCATCAAAATTAAGAGGAAATGAAATGAAAAAGAAGAGCAAACATTTCCTTATTAGGCATATAGTAGAACTTGGTTCATGGAGTTTCATGCAGATCAATAGTAGTTCATTTATTACTTGCTGTCATAACAAACAATGTCTCCTAAAGGGTTCACCAAGGTTGCTGCTATAACACCTTAGTTTTTAATTATTTCCCTTGTTAGCTTTTTCTTCTTTCTTTTGCATTAGAGAGCTTATTATTTATTGAAGGCTTGGTGGCGAATGTTGCAGCAGCCTTTGGCTTTATTTTTGGCTCAACATTTCTTCACCATAAACACATGGCTCACCATTTCCTCCTAGGATCATTGATGCCCAGCATCTCTTTGGATAACTAAATGCTTTGTAACTAGGTTGCTCTTTATTGTGGACTTTCAATTGACCATCCCAAATCAGTTGATCTAAGTGGTCAGGTTTTGAAATACCCCTTAGAATTTACTTGTCCAAGCATATCCTAGTACAAGAACACCACAGGCATGTGTCATAGGGTCCAAGCTATTGGTGCCTAGCCTTATTCTTTGTTTCTTTGCCATCTTTTGGCCATTTCTTTTTCCTTTTCTTTTGATTTTGTTTTATTTTCAAGGGACTTTTATTAATTGAAGGTTCATAGCAGCAAACTAGCTTAAGCTTCAAGTAACATGTCATTATGCAACAATTATTCTATGAGCTAACAATTGAATCAAACACATACCACCACTAACTTCCATTCTAACTTATGCAACATTGGATATTTACTTTCTAATTCAAATATTTCTCTTTTATTCAAGCATATGGGAAACAAAACAGAATTCAAGCTAAGTGATGAATGACAAGCACTTATGCAAATAGGCATTCTTAACAAACAATTCCACTTGCAACCAGATAAACACCTTAGCAGGACATATAAGGGTTTCCATGTTCAAAATAATTCACAGCAGCAAGGATTAAGTTTAGATACAACCCTTGAAGTTGCAGCCCTTTGATTCTTCCTTCTGTTGTGTTTTCTTTGAGTTAAGATGCACAATATCTTCAATTGTTGACTCATGTCCTGCATAATTCTCAAAGTTGCTTGCTTCTCAAGCCCTTAATTGCATGGTTAGTATGCATAAATTGAGTGTGGCTCTTGGATTTATTTAGGTGTTGGGGACACCAAACTTAATTGCTTGCCACTGCCTCTGATGCAACAAGTTAACCATATGTGAAACCTTGTGTCCTTGCTAAAGGTTATGGAATTAAAGCTAGAAAGTAGTTAAATAGTTGGATAATTTGTTTGATTGCTTAGAGCTAGCACTATGCAAGAGGTGAGAATGTGTTTTTAAATGAGATTTTTGGTGGAACACCAAACTTAGAATCTTTCATTCTCCCTTAAATTGTTTTGGTGTGCAACACCAAACTTAGCTCCTTGCAATCCATACCAATTATTCAACATTTTTATTGAAAAAGCTATGAAAAGAAAACTACCTCAGGTTGGGTTGCCTCCCAACAAGCGCTCTTTTATTGTCACTAGCTTGACATTGATCTCCCTTTAGGGTGGTTGATGCTGGTGATGTCTCAACTTGTCCCCTCTCACTGTAAGCTTTCTCTGTGTGCCTTGATGTTCAATTTCAATGTGCTCAAGAGAGAGTACTTGGTTGACAGTGTAATGATCTTCTGTTCCCAGCTGTTGATATACTAGTTGCACCTTGTCACCTTTGGAAAATCCTTCAGTTGGGATTTTCTTATTCTTCCACCCTTTGTAAGCCTTCTTCTTGTTCTTCATCTTTTTCTTTCTTGTTGATCTTTCTCCCTTGACAGTGACTTGGGTTGTGATACCTCCCTTTTTGTTTATCATCCTGGCTTCTTTTTGAATTCCTTTTTCTTCTTGCACCTGCTCATTTTTCTATTCTACTGCATTGTTGGTTGCTTGCTTTGGAAAAGGGTCACTACTTGTCTTGCTTGTTTCTTCATTACTTTGTGATTCTGGAAACACTTTCAAGGTGATGCTCTCCTCATGCATCCTGAGGGTTAGCTCTCCCTGCTCTATATCTACAATGGCTCTAGCAGTGGCCAAAAATGGTCGACCAAGTATTATGGAGTCATTCTCATTCTCTGCTGAATCTAGGATCACAAAGTCTGCCGGAAAGATGAACTTGTCAATCTTAACTAAAAGGTTCTCAATCAACCCTTTAGGATATACCACTGATTGATCTACCAATTCCAAGGACATCTGTATTGGTTTCACCTCTCCTATGCCAAGCTTTTTCACTAAGGAAGATGGAATTAGATTTATACTTGCTCCTAAGTCACACATCCCCTTGTTGATGAATAGGCTTCCAATAGTGCAAGGTAGGAAGAAACCTCCAGGATCTTCAAGCTTGGGAGGGAGCCCTTTTTTGATTAGTGCACTGCATTCTTCACTAAGCATTACAGTCTCCTTCTCATTCCAACTTCTTTTCTTGTTGATGAGTTCCTTTAAGAATTTGGCATATAGAGGCATTTGCTCCAATGCCTCAGCCAAAGGTATGTTGATTTCCAGCTTCTTGAAAGTCTCAAGGAATTTGTGGAAATGTTGATCCTTTGCTTCTTTTTGGAATCTCTGTGGATAAGGTAGTGGAGGTGTAAGACTTTTTTCCACTTGCTGCTGTTTTGGATTTGGTTCTTCCATGATCTGCTTTCCTTTCTTTAGATTCTGTGGTTGGTTGTTCTCCTCTGTGAGCTTTTCTGGGACATTCTTGCTTGTTATGTCCTTGTTGTTAGCTCCATCTTTTTCTGTTGGCTCTCTGTCATTCTCTATAAGTTTCTTGGTTGTTCCTTGGTTGCCATCCACCAATGTCTTTCCACTCCTTAATTGCACGACTTTGCATTCTTCTTTTGGATTAGGAATGGTATCACTTGGTAGTGAGCTTGAAGGTCTCTCAATAGAAATCTGCTTGGAGATTTGTCCAATCTGCCTTTCTAGGTTCTTCATGGAAGCTTCTTGGTTCTTTATTGTCAATCCTTGGTTCTTCATCATTTTCTCCATGAGCAGCTCTAGATTAGTAATCCTTTGAGATTCTTGTGAGATTGGTTGGTTTTGGGGTGTTGATGGATGATGGTAGGTGTTTTGGTTAGTTGGTTGGTTATTGGGTGGATAATGGTTAGAGTTGGGGTAATTATTTTGTGGTTTTCTGTATGTGTTTTGGTTAGTGTTTGGCTGGGTGTTGTGGTTTGTGCTTTTCCAATTGTTTTGATTTGAGTTTCTTTGCCATGTTTTTTGGTTTTGGTTGTGGTTGTCTCCCCACCTAAGGTTTGGATGGTTCTTCCAAGATGGATTGTAAGTATCACCATAGACTTCATTTGTTCCAGAATTTTGGTTGTGCATGTATTGGACTTGCTCTTGCTGTTGCTCCTCTTGAGTTTCTTCATTTTGCCCCCAAGCAGTTGATGGTTGGGTTGTGGCACTCACTGATGCAACTTGAAGGCTATCAATTCTTTTGGCCATTTGCTCAAACTGTTGTTGAATTTGCTACTGCATCATCTTGTTCTGAGCTAGGATTGAATCCACTCCTTCCAACTCCATTACTCCTCTCCTTTGTGATGGTTGGCGTTGCCTTTGGTGAGCAAAGAAATATTGGTTGTTAGCCACCATATCAATGAAGTTTTGAGCTTCCTCTGTAGTTTTCATGAGTTGTAATGAGCCTCCAGCTGAGTGATCAAGTGCTTCTTGAGCTTTCAGAGTAAGTCCTTCATAGAAGTTTTGCAACTTATCCCACTCAGTAAACATTTCTGGTGGACATTTCCTTAACAGAGCCTTATATCTTTCCCATGCCTCATATAAATTTTCAGCCTCCATTTGAGTGAATGTCTGTACCTCAGTCTTCAATCTTATGATCCTTTGAGGGGGATAAAATTTGGCAAGGAACTTGCTCACCAAATCATCCCAAGTATTGATGCTTTCTTTTGGAAATGTTTCTAGCCATTGAGTGGCTTTGTCCCTGAGAGAGAATGGAAAGAGCAGCAACTTGTAACTGTCAAGAGGTACACCATTGATTTTGACAGTGTCACAAATCCTCAAGAAGGTAGATAAATGTTGATTCGGATCCTCCAATGGCCCTCCTCCAAAAGAGCAGTTGTTTTGGACCAATGTGATGAGTTGTGGCTTTAGTTCAAAGTTGTTTGCATTGACATTAGGAGTAAGAATGCTACTCCCACAATGTCTAGCGTTTGCAAATGTGTAGGAAGCCAGTACTCTTCTTTGTTGTTGGTTATTGTTAGCCCCTCCTTCTGGTTGATTGGGATTTGATGAATCTCCTTCCATTTCTTGGAATTCCTCCTCAGATTCTTCCTCTCCAATGACGTTCTTCCCTCTTTCAGCTCTTCTTATTCTTCGAAGAGTTCTTTGGTCAAGTTCAGAGAGAATAGGGGAAGCTCTTCCTGTACCTGACATACAAACACACAATAAGAAACACACAGATCCAGAAAACCAGTGAAACTTCAATCTATTGCTAGAATGAAGTTTTAGTTAGTTTAAGCAAAAATTCAAACAGTTAGTGTGTTAGTTAAAAATAAAGAAAAAGTGCTTGATCTAGATCTCCACTTCACTTAATCATTGTCAATCTATTTCAATCCCCGGCAACGGCGCCAAAAACTTGATGTGTGGAAAACGATCCAACACAAAACTCACCGGCAAGTGTACCGGGTCGCATCAAGTAATAAAACTCACGGAAGTGAGGTCGATCCCACAAGGATTGAAGGATTGAGCAATTTTAGTTCAGTGGTTGATTTAGTCAAGGGAATCAAGTTTTGGTTGAGTGATTTTGTATCCAACAGTAAGTAAATGACAGAAAATGTAAAGGGGAAGGGAAGAATTGCAGAAATTAAAGAAAAACTGAAAGTAAAAGAGCTGAATCTTAAAGAACAAGAAATTAAATGACTGAAACTTAAAGTGTAAGAAATGTAAATTGCAGTAACTTAGTAGTTCAAGAAATATAAATTGTAGTAATGAAAAGGGATTTGATGACTGGGATTTCAGAATTCAAGCAAGGGAAATTAAATTGCAACAATTATCAAAGCAAGAGATGATCTGAATTCTGTTAAATCTCAAACAGAAGAGGAAATTAAATTGCAGCAGGGGTTCACAGAAGAACCAAAGGGAAATGGGATCTCAGGACTCCAGAGACTAGATAGCAAAGTCTAGATCTCAATTGCCTTCCCAGATCCAAATTCACAAAGCAATTAACAAGAAATTAAAGAGGGAGCAGTAAAGGAAATGTAATTGAACTTAATTATGCAGAAAAGGAATTAAAGAGATCTTGAATGGAGATTGAGACAGAAATTCCTTAATTCTTCACACCCAAGACTCAAACAAGAAAAGTAAAAATGCTCAAGCAAGAACGAGGAAGAAGAGAGATCAATTCTCCTCCCCAATTCCCTGAAATCTCAGTTCCTAGCTCTCAATGAAGTCTCAAAATTCAAAATCAAAAGAAGCTCTCAATTCAAAAGTGAAAAGAAAAGGTTTTTTAATTACATCAAACTATCTCCTATTTATACACTTTCTATTCTTGGATTTTGGAATTTGGATGGGCTTTTGATTTGGTGAAGAAAATGAATTTAATTGGATTTTTAATCCAATTTCAGCCCATGAAGAAGTAGCTCCCAGGAGGCTGCCCTGCCCTTGTGGAGGGTAGGGCAGGAATTGGTGCGTGCGGCCTTGTGCGTGCGTGCTTGGTGCGTTGCTGCTTCAGGATGCTGCCCTGCCCTTGTGGAGGGCAGGGCAGAGGTTTTTGGTGCGCCAGATTCTGCCCGTGCGTGCGTGCTGTTGCTACCGAGACTCCCTTGGTGCGCCAACTCTTGTGCGCTGGCCGTGCATTACACAATGCTGCCCTGCCCTTGCGGAGGGTAGGGCAATGTTTCCAAAATTGAAGCTCCACGTTCGAAACTCGGTTGACGCGCACGCTACTTTTTTTCTTGATTTTCTTGGCACCAAAGTAAGGCCTAGTTCCTTGCTTCCTCATGGTGCCGTGTTCGATCCTTGTGGCAAGCATTGGTGAGCTTCTTTCTTAAATTTATTTCCTTGATGAGCCCGATATTGCTCTTGAGGAGGGCAGGGCAGTGTTGCTTCTCAAGCTTGTTTCATTATGTTGCCCTCCTAGAGGGCAGTGTGCCCTTGTGGAGGGCAATGTTTGCTTCCTCCCTTCCATGCGCCACACTTCTTCTTCCCTTGGGCCACGCTTTCTTTAAGCCACGTTTTTCCTCTTTTTTTCCTTTCTTCACCTATAAGAAATCAAAACAACCACTCAAAGTATCTCTAAACTCATAAGGTTTATAATTCATTAAAAATCAATTAATTTTAGCTCAAACCTCATGATTTAGCATCAATTTAATGGTGGTTGTTTGATTTAAAGAAGTTATGCATTTTCATTCCAAATTACTTACTTAGGATGCAAAAAAGTACATAAAAACTAGTGAAACAAGTGAAATTAGCTTAAAAAATGGGTATATGATGGCTTGTCATCATGCACCAGTCGACTTCTAATAATGCATCTTCTACAAAAGTAAATAGCCTGGGAACATCGACAGGTACAATTTTTATCTTTTTTCTTTTGCTACCGTTATTGCCTAGGAAATTTGTTTCTTTTTTATCTGTTATTGTCCGACACAATATTGCTCCTGTTCAGGAAAGTTCTCATGGAATGCAAGGTTTGCTACTATTGTATGCTCTGCCAGTAAGAATTGCTTGAATTTTCATGAATGTAGTTAGTCCAAACAAGTTTTGTGATGTACATAAATTGCCTCAATGAATTACTTCGATGTTATAAGTTTACTGTATCTTGCATATTGTAACAGCTAACAAGTTTATAGGATTACTATAACAGCATGATAAAACCTTCTTAAACATTATTGTAGCCGTGTAGGTGATGAATATTTTTGTATTGATTTATTAACAGAATTTTATTTTTCTCTTTTTTTCTGGGAATTTTGTACAGTCTAAAGAAAAACCTACAAAAGAAAAACCTACAAAAGTTCATTTATTTATCATCAATCTTTTGTATTGACTAGAATTGTAAATAGTTTGATTTTTCTCTATTCAACTGACAAGTGACAACTAACTAACAAACAGTATCCTCAATGAATGGCTGAGTCAATTGGATTTGATTAGAATATATATATATATATAGAAATTAAAAAAATTGACGGACATAAGGCTACACTTATACAGAGTAGCTATGGTATACAATATGGCTACGTTTGAAAGGTAATGTAGTAGCAAAAATAAGTGTAGCCTATTCTGATAAGCATGAAAGTTGAAAAGCGTAGCCTTTGGTCCTGAACAGTATCACTTGAAAAGCACACCCTATTTTAAATTGCGAAAAATATAGTTTTTAGTACAGGAAAGCGTAGCTTTTGAGAATAGGCAATGACCGAATAGGCATCCCCTACTAAAGCGTCTCCATAGTAAAAAAAATGTAGCCTTTGCTGAAAGCATCATTTTCTTTCATTTTTAGCTACACTTTTCAAGTATGACTGAATGAGTGTTTTTCTTATATATATATATATATATATATATATATATATATATATTTGGTGTTTGTATATATTTTATTATATTGCTGTAAAAAAATTTGCTTATTCACTTATAATAAATTTAATTATTTTGTTGAAAAATATTTGAAAGAAAGATATATAAAAATATATATATGTGATAGCTGATTTTTAACATTATAAAATTGTTCATACCCTGGGTCGAGCTGTCCGACCTAGGATGTTCTACAGACAAAGTGACCGACCTCTTTAGGTCAAGCGGACCGACTTCTTCGCAAAGAACTCGGTCCAAATCGACAGGAAAGCCCAAAGAAGGGCCCAACTCAAGGAATACGATCCCGATCCAAGGGCAGCCCAAGCCTATAGAGATAAGGGCGGTTCCATGGAAGATAAGCTGACCTCGACAAAAGATAAGATAAGATAAGATAACTAACTTATCTTATCTAAAGAAGGTCACATCTCACCATTATAAATACACTAGAGCACCCAGGTATAACTCATACTCTGATTCTACTCAATACCTGTTTAATACCCTTGCTAACTTAAGCATCGGAGTCCCTTTCAGGTACCCCCCACCCTTCGGTGACAAGGGATCAGCAGCATTCTCCGTTCCACAAGTCGGACACACCAGCTCCGGCTGCTACACACATGCCAGACACGTCGGCTCCGACCAGCACAGAAGATCTCGTCCGAGATCAACCTACAGTTTCAGGTAAACCCTCGGAACATTGGCGCCATTGCCGGGGATCCTGGAAGTCATCCCATCACCATGGCGGACGACAATGACAATGACCACGATTCAGGTTTGGAAGATAGAACGCCGGACAAGAACGCGAATGTTACACTCAAAGATACTCTGGAGCCCAACGGGGACAAAAATTCATCAAATCCAGGAGTGATAGAGGCTCTTCAAGATCGATTAAAGCAACTCGAGAAAGAAGCCCAACATCAACGCGAAAAAGAAGAGGATCTGCATCAGGAGATAAGGCGACGCCGAGAATTATAAGATAAACTTCTAAAACTCGAAGCTGATCTCAAAACTAAAGCTACTCGATCCACTCTAGAGGATAGCTCTCGCAAGGATCAAGATCCATTCACTAGGGAAATTATGAAGACCAAAATCCCAAAGGACTTTAAACTTCCAGATATGACTCTGTATGATGACACTTCAGACCCCAACCATCATCTCAGCAATTTCAGAAGTAGAATGTACATCACTGATGCCTCGGATGCAGCTCGCTGCAAGGCCTTTCCAATAACTCTTACCAAGACAGCCATTAGATGGTTCGACAGCCTACCTCCAAAGTCCATCTCAAGCTTCGACGACCTGGCCAAAAAGTTCCTGGCCAGATTTTCCATACAAAAAGATAAGGTTAAACACGCACCTAGACTACTAGAAATCAAGCAAGGAGATCGGGAGAGTCTTCGTAACTACATGGAAAGATTCAAGAAAACATGCATGGACATACAAAGTCTACCAACAGAAGATGTCATTATGGGCCTTATAAATGGCCTACGAGAAGGACCGTTTAGCCAATCTATATCAAAGAAGTACCTTGCATCCCTGGATGAAGTACAAGAACGGGCGCAGAAGTACATCAACATGGAGGAGAATTCTCGACTTGGGGAAGCCTCGAGGTTCGGTTCTGCCTACCGAGATAAAGATAAAGAATCCAAGAAAAAGGAAGATCGCTCCGGGGAGAAAATAAAAAAATATCATAACTACACCCCTCTTAGGGTATCCTTGGTAGATATTTACAAAGAAGTCTGTCATACGGAAAAAATACCCCCAGCTCAGCCACTCAAAGGCAAAAGAGGAGGAGGAAATCGGAACTAATACTGTGAGTATCATCGAGTCCGAGGACATTCCACCAACGAATGCTTCGACTTGAAAAATGTCATAGAAAAATTAGAAAGAGAAGGAAAACTAGATTGATTTTTGGCCAACCGGGACGAAAAGCCAAGAAAAAGAAGAACGGATGAAGATGTCGGACGGTCTGAGCGATCACCTCGGACACCGGAGAGACACGTCCACGTGATACACGGCGGATTTGCGGGAGGAAGAATCTCCAAATCATCTCGCAAGCGACACCTCAAAGAAGTATACCATGTCGAATGAAAGAAGGAGGCACCAGACATCCCAGCAATCACGTTTACCAAAGAAGACGCATCCGGAATCGTCTCAGGACACGACGACCCCATGGTCATCACTATCATACTGGAAAACGCCAACCTCCACCGTACATTAACTGACCAAGGAAGCTCCGCCGACATCTTATTCAAAACTGCCTTCAACAAGCTCGGGTTAGAAGAAAAAGAGCTAAGAGCATACCCGAACAGCCTGTTCGGACTTGGTGATACCTCAGTACAACCACTGGGATACGTATCGCTACATACAACCTTTGGAAAGGGGAACCAATCAAGAATACTCAAGATAGACTACATCGTGGTCGACGTAAGCTCAGCCTGCAATGCCTTAATAGGTCGGACAACGTTAAACCAACTCGGCGCAATAGTTTCAACTCCACATCTATGTATGAAATTCCCAACTGCAGAAGGGATAGCTACAATAAAAGCAGATCAAAAGATGGTACGTCGCTGTTATAACGAAAGTCTAAACCTCATAGGCGAAGGAGGAGAGTTCCACACAATCGAACTTGGTGGAGTTCAGAGGCGAGAAGAACTCCGTTCACAGCCCGAAGGTGAAGTAGAGAAAGTTCAGATCGGAGACACCTCGGATAAGACAACTAATATTGGCACGATCCTGAAAGGAGATGCAAAGGAATCACTCATACAGTTCCTACGAGATAATGTTGATCTCTTCGCATGGAAAGCTGCCGACATGCCAGGCATAGATCCCGAACTGATGAGCCATAAGTTGGCAGTCTATCCGGGATCCCGACCGGTACAACAAAGACGAAGAAAACTCGGGCCAAAACAGTCTCAGGCTGTAGCAGAACAGGTGCAAGCACTACTAGAGGCAGGGTTCATAAGAGAAGTTAAGTACCCACTATGGCTAGCAAACGTCGTCTTGGTGAGAAAGTCAAATGGGAAGTGGCGAATGTGCACCGACTACACCGACCTCAACAAAACCTGCCAAAAAGACCCTTATCCACTCCCGAGCATCGACGCTCTAGTAGATGCCTCATCGAGATATAAGTATCTCTCGTTTATGGATGCATACTCGGGGTACAACCCGATCCCAATGTATCCACCGGATCAAGAAAAAATCTCGTTTTTAACACCCAAAGCAAACTATTGTTACATCGTAATGTCTTTCGGCCTTAAGAACGCGGGAGCTACTTATCAGAGGCTAATGAATAAGGTCTTCTCAGATCACATCAGAAAAATCATGGAGGTCTACGTGGATGACATGTTGATAAAGACACAAAGTGAAGAAACATTACTGTCCGACTTGGTTCAAGTATTTGACACCATACGGAAGCATGGCATGCGACTTAACCCGGCTAAATGCACCTTCGCCGTCGAAGCAGGTAAGTTCTTGGGCTTTATGCTCACACAAAGAGGAATCGAGGCAAATTCAGATAAATGCCAGGCCATACTCAACATGAAGAGCCCAACCTGCGTCAAAGAGGTACAACAACTCAATGGGAGATTGGCGGCCTTGTCTAGATTCCTAGCAGGGTCAGCGATAAAATCCCTCCCTTTCTACGCTACTTTAAGGAAGGGAAAGAACTTCGAGTGGACAACGGAATGTGAGCAAGCCTTCCGAGACTTCAAAGAATTCTTGGGACGGCCACCTATCCTATCTCGACCACGAGAAGGAGAACCACTCATATTGTACCTCGCAGTAGGAAGCCGGACAATAGCCTCAGCACTAATTAGAGAAGACGAGGGTGGGCAACAACCCGTCTACTTCATTAGCAAAGCACTGCAGGGGTCAGAGCTGAACTACCAGAAAATAGAGAAGTTTGCCTACGCTCTCATACTCACATCCCGACAACTTCGCCCATACTTCCAAGCGCATACCATTAAGGTTCGGACCAACCAGCCCATAAAGGGGATATTGCAGAAAACAGATCTAGCAGGAAGAATCCTACAGTGGGCAATCGAGTTGTCCGAGTTCGACCTCCAATACGAGGCGCGAACAGCCATTAAATCACAATACCTAACCGACTTCATTGCAGAATTCACAGACACCCCGGAGATCCCCATAGAGTGGAATATATACATGGACGGCTCCTCGAATAAAACCGGAAGTGGTGCAGGTGTGATAATCGAAAGCAACCAAGGAACCCAACTTGAGCTTTCCCTCAAATTCGGATTCCCGGCCTCAAACAACCAGGCAGAATATGAAGCGTTATTAGCTGGTTTGAAGCTGGCTAGAAAAGTTGGAGCTCGGAAACTCAACATCTACAGCGATTCACAAGTCGTTACCTCACAAATAACAGGGAGCTACCAAGGCAAAGATCCTACATTGAAAAAGTATTTGGATTAAACCAAGGAACAGCTCGGACAACTCGGGGAACATAGGATCTGCCACATACCCCGTGAGCAAAATGCCCGAGCTAACGCACTCTCAAAACTAGCCAGCACCAAACCAGGGGGCAACAATAGAAGCCTCATCCAGGAAATACTGCAAAACCCGTCAATATCGGGAGAAGAAAAAGTCCTAGCCATAACAGGTCGGGATCAAGAATGAATGACCCCCATAATTAATTACCTCAAAACAGAAGCTCTCCCTACAGATGAAAAAGAGGCAAAGAGGTTAAAAAGGGAGGCACAGTACTACACTATCATAAACAACACCCTGTACAAAAGAGGGATCTCAATACCATTGTTAAAGTGCGTACTGACCTCCAAAACAAAGGAAGTCTTGGAGGAAGTACACAGCGGCATTTGCGGCAATCATCTTGATGCGCAAGCTCTCACCAAAAAGGTACTCCGGACGGGATTCTATTGGCCAACTCTACAAAAGGAAGCTACAGAATCTGTAAAGACATGTCCACCATGCCAGAAGCATGCCAACTTTCACATCGCCCCGCCGGAAAAACTCATCAGTGTAACCTCACCCTGGCCATTTGCAAAGTGGGGACTCGATCTTCTCGGACCCTTTCCACAGGGATCGGGACAAGTAAACTTCCTCATAGTAGGGGTAGATTATTTCACAAAATGGATCGAGGCAGAACCCCTAGCCAACGCCACTGCTCAAAGAAGCCGAAAATTCCTATATAGGAACATCGTTACAAGGTTCGGGGTCCCATGCTCCATCACCACAGACAATGGCACCCAATTCACAGATGCAGGCTTCAGAAAACTAGTGGCCGACTTGAATATAAAACACCAGTTCACCTCCGTCGAACATCCCCAAGCCAATGGACAAGCCGAAACGGCCAACAAAGTCATATTGGCCGGGCTGAAGTGGAGACTGCAAGAAGCAAAGAGGGCTTGGGCTGAGGAACTTCCATAAGTCCTATAGGCGTATCAAACAACCCCTCATTCTACTACAAATGAATCACCATTTTGATTAGCATACGGAGTGGAGGCAATGGTTCCAATAGAAGTCGAGGAAGGGTCTCCCCGAGTAGTCCACTACAATGAACAAACCAACTCTCAACTTCAAAGAGAAGAGCTCGACCTACTTCCAAAAATCCAAGAAAGAGCTCGGATTAGAGAAGAAGCACTAAAGCAGCGAATGGCTTCCAGGTATAATCAAAAGGTAGTGCCAAGAGGTTTTGTTGAGAATGATCTCATTTTAATCCGAAATGATATTAGAACAACTCGACCCGGAGAAGGAAAGCTGGCAGCCAACTGGAAAGGACCCTACCGAGTCACAGAAGTACTTGGGAAGGGCTACTACAGACTGTCCGAACTCGAGGGATGAGAACTCCCCAGATCATGGCACGCCTGTAACCTAAGAAGGTACTATAGCTAGGACAGGTAAAAGATCTCATCACGAGATGCACTCTTTTTCCTGAAAAGGTTTTTTAATGAGGCGTCAAGATTGAGATTTAATCCAACTTAAGGGTACGGAAAACTCCCGCATGTATATATTTGCACTTTCTTTGAATAAAATACATTTCAGATATTCTACAAATTCCCAAGACGCATTAATCTGAAGCATTCATCGTTCGATTATAAAGCAACGGATCGACAGAAAGTGAAGAACAGATTCACTGTACGATCTTGATAGGAATGATCGATCGACAAAGGTGAAAACGCGATTCACCTAAAGGACGATCAAACCGGGACAAAAACCACCATCTACAAATCGACAAAGATGAACACAGAATAATGCAAGAAGTTATCGAAAGAGATCCCAAAAAGAACCTGACGAGGTCTTATGGATTTCTATATAATAACTTAAAAAGACTGGCTGACACTAAAAAGTTGGACCAAGTCAACCCAAGTTATCAGCAAATCCTTGGAAAGAGGTCTGGCCAACCCTATTAAAAAGGAATTGCTATAACTTAGAAGAGATCGACCTAATGAAGTCGGTCTCCTACAAGACAAGTTATAAAAGTAATCCCTGAAAGAGACCTGACAAAGGTCCAAGAAAGAGGATTACGAAAATAACTTAGAAGAGATCGACCTAACGAAGTCGGTCTCCTACAAGACAAGTTATAAAAGTAATCCCTGAAAGAGACCTGACAAAGGTCCAAGAAAGAGGATTATAAAAATAACTTAGAAGAGATCGACCTAATGAAGTCGGTCTCCTACAAGACAAGTTATAAAAGTAATCCCTGAAAGAGACCTGACAAAGGTCCAAGAAAGAGGATTACAAAAATAACTTAGAAGAGATCGACCTAACAAAGTCGGTCTCCTACAAGATAAGTTATAAAAGTAATCCCTGAAAAAGACCTGACAAAAGTCCAAGAAAGAGGATTATAAAAATAACTTAGAAGGGGACCAACATAAAGAAATCGGTTATGGGACGCTAAAAATACAAACAAAAGCGAGAAAACCGAGAAACAAGTTGGACCCATACAGTCACGGCCTCAAAGGATCCAAGTTACAAACAATAAGTGCAAAAGCAATCCAAAGAGGTCAAGCAACAAGATTCCAACACTCTCAGAAACCAGAAGAGATACCATGTTAAAGCGCAATGGAAGCATAGTATAATAAAGTTTCAAGAGGCTACCAAAATCTACCTCAGAAAGCTACTTTTGTTTTTCAAAGTAAAAGTTGCCAGGCAGGTAACTAAAAAGCGTCAGCAGTTAAACAAAACAATAAAGTTCAAAAGCCCACAAATTGGGCTATTTACACAAATACTTAAAAAGAAGATCAGCAAAGATCGGGAGCCTTCCTGGCAGCATCAGTACGGGGAGAAGGAGGGCGAGTCTAAATAGGCACAGTATCTTCAGTTCCATCATCCCGGTTCAGAATCTGACAATCCGGATCAGACATAACTAAAGGAATCGAGGAGGTCGACACCTTGATAGAAGGCACTGGGGGAGGTTCAACATCATCATCGGGATCATCTGGGACAATCTTGCCATCCTTTACTACGTTATCAAGACTAACGAGAGTCAAATCGGCATCAGGAGCAATAATCCGGAACTGCTCCATCAGGTTCTCAGAGGCGGCGGTCACGCTGCCCACAAGGTGACCCTGAAGCTCGGCATAATTAACCTAAGCAGTTTCCAAATCATCCCGGAGATGCATCAACTCCCTATAAGCTAAGACATAGCTATCCTTGTGCTTCAGTGCCATGTCCTCAGCCAACTTCAAAGAAGCAGCCAAGGTAATAGAGCTGGCCTTCTCACCCTCCAGTTTCTTCTCTACCTTCGCCAACTTCACCTCCAACTCATCTTTCAGACCCTTGATCCGATCAAATTCTGATTTGGCCTCCTCCATGAGGGATTTTGTGGCATGAATTGGGATCCCTTGAACAGTTCGAAAAATAGCCGCACCCATATGTGCCATTTTCACACTACTTTTGGTGATAAAATCCAGATGCTGAAGAAGAGACACATCGTCCATGGAGAGCCCACCATAGGGGGCAATTTGCTGGTCAACAAACTCAACAGCATCAAAATCCGGGGCATCCAGGTTAAAGGGCTCGGATGTTTTTTGCTTTTTTAAGGGAGGAGCACCAGAAGCAACGGCAGAAGTCTGTGGAGGATCGACTTGACGAAACCGAGGAGTAGGAATTGCTTTCCTCGGCCCGGGAGAACTCAGCACAGGAGGCTTCACTATGACCTGAGAAGATCCCTCTCCGGCCACCTTGGCCGAGATGTTCAGAGCAGCAGTTGCCTTCTTTGCTTTTTTAAAGGCCTTCATGGAGTCGTTGTTCTTTGACATCTCTGCAAATACAAAATCAGCCACAGCAAAGAGTTACAATCACAATAAGAGGAAGAAAAAATTAAGAAACAAGTGTAGAAACAAGTCAGATAAGTACCCAAAACAGTCCGAACCAAGGACGGGTCATTCAAAAACCTTTTTGTATCAAGATGGGGTGGTTCCCCCCATA
Source organism: Arachis stenosperma (assembly GCF_014773155.1). Lineage (NCBI taxonomy): Eukaryota > Viridiplantae > Streptophyta > Magnoliopsida > Fabales > Fabaceae > Arachis > Arachis stenosperma. Next base: position 48,513,257 of record NC_080377.1, read on the forward strand.
GATCCTCAAGAACAACAACAAAGGCATGCTCAACATCATCAAGCATCTCCCAGGTATAGCGAGACATTCTCACATCCCTCTGCCACTCTAGAGAGAAAGAAGGCTCATCATTTTCATCAAGAAAAAAGGGGCGGGCCCCCTTGACAGCACGAACCCTAAAGAAGTAATTCTTGAAGTACTTAAAGGACTCATCATACATAGCAAAAACTTTATGGCCCTGGGCGGACCTGAAAGAAACCCAAGAAGCTTTCTTTTTTGAAGAACCGACAGGCTTGGCGGAAACAAACAAATAAAGGAAAAGAGTCTGAGAGGGTGCTACATCTAATTCTCGACAGAGAAGCTGAAAAATTTTAATAAAACCCCAGGAATTTGGGTGAAGCTGGGATGGGGCAATATTACACGACCACAACAGGTCGGTCTCGAAAGTAGTAAAAGGAAAAGTAACGTTCAACTGACTGAAGAAGTATTCATAGGCATAGAAGAAGGGACGCTCCCTCTCGATGGAAGTCGGAAAACAAACTCTCTCATCAGAATCAGGAGCAACAAGCTCATAATCCTCCTTACGAGCACTGTTACCACAAATCCTATGGCGCTTCCTCAGTTCTGTGCAAAATTCAGCATCCACAACAGAAACACACAATAAAACAAGGGAGTCCAGCCAATCGGACATTCCCTCGGGAACTCTGGAAGACATCTCTACAATGTTATTTCGAGAAGACATGAGGCCAACTAATCCTACAAGTAAGAAAAGAAGATGGGGTTACTAAAATCATCTCGGACAAAGGAGAAAATAACTCAATACGATACAGGCGAACACACAGAAAAGGAAAACCCCAAGACTCAAACCAAAGTCTTGGGGCATCCTTTGGAGGCAATAATAAAGCAAAGTTTCTAGGAAAAATCTACTTCTTGCATCCCAGCACCTCTCAAAACAAGAAAAGAAGGCTTCAAACAACAAGCATTTTTCCATCAAAGCGAAACACAAAAAGTCATCAAAAACATTGCCTTTACAGTCTAAACCAGCAAAAACCATCCCTAAAACGAAGAACATTAAAGAGACCATTAAAGATGCAACCTTTTTCAGAATCAGACAAAAGCAACCTTCAAATAAAACGAAGAACAGATGCGGACAACAGTATCAGAATAGAAACAACAAAGAACATGCAAAGCCCTAAAAGCATCAAGCAAAAGCAAAAAGGATCATGCAGAAGATGGAGAAACTCCCAGAACACACATCTCAACAAATCTAGGGCACAATGGAAACAGAAAGATCCAAACTTTCTCTAAAAGGAGGATCAAAATCAAAACCTCATTACAAAAATAAAAACAAAGAGAAAGCACGAAATGGGACTAACCTGGAGACGAAAGAAGCTTCGAGAAAGAAAAATGGAGGCGCAGAAATGAAAACTACCCAAAAAATCGCCAAACGAAAGCCGCAACACAAGAAAGCAGAAGCGCAAAACAGAGAGCGAAGAGAGCGGAGAAAAGAAGTTACGAAAAGGACGAAGGAGAGAAACCGTTTCTGGGTTTTCAAAATCAAAATAAAGAGCCTAAGGGAAACGGGGCAATTAATGTTAAAATTAATGAAGGCATTAAACCCTCGCACGTTCCCAAAGCACCGATACAAAAGCGCGCGCTTTTAGAGGAAAAACCTTCTACATTCAAAAGCTTCTACAAAGGAATCGACAAAATGCTTGAGTTCGGCTTCACTAGAGAAGGACCGAAGTCCAGGACTCGACCTCAAACAAAAAGACCGAGCTCAAGCAGGGGCACTGTTCATACCCTGGGTCGAGCTGTTCGACCCGGGATGTTCTACAGACAAAGCGACCGACCTCTTTAGGTCAAGCGGATCGACTTCTTCGCAAAGAACTCGGTCCAAATCGACAGGAAAGCCCAAAGAAGGGCCCAACTCAAGGAATACGATAACGATCCAAGGGCAGCCCAAGCCTATAGAGATAAGGGCGGTTCCATGGAAGATAAGCTAACCTCGACAAAAGATAAGATAAGATAAGATAACTAACTTATCTTATCTAAAGAAGGTCACATCTCACCATTATAAATACACTGGAGCACCCAAGTATAACTCATACTCTGATTCTACTCAATACCTGTTTAATACCCTTGCTAACTTAAGCATCGGAGTCCCTTGCAGGTACCCCCCACCCTTCGGTAACAAGGGATCAGCAACATTCTCCGTTCCACAAGTCGGACACACCAGCTCCGGCTGCTACACACCTGCCGGACACGTCGGTTCCGACCAGCACAGAAGATCTCGTCCAAAATCGACCTACAGTTTCAGGTAAACCCTCGGAACAAAAATATTTTTGGATTCATAGAGCATTTGTCATTTAGAAAACAATTTTCTGGATTTCAAACACTAGATAACAATTTGTATAAAAAATAAAAAAATAAAAAACGGCATCATAATTAATTTAATGTATCCTAGTTCATGATTGCCGAGGAGGAACTTAACTTTTTTCACACATAATTCTAATGAATGATTGGGTAGCTAGCTAGGCGAAGAGCCTCTCTCATCTATGATGAACATTTTTAAAATCTCAGTCGTAATTCCTTCATGGTCCCTCCTCACCTCGCTCTGCTTATATATAAACACAAGCCTCCGAGAACCTTAACTCCCTCGCCCTCACCCAACTTGGTGACCTTTTCCCGTCTCTTCTCGATCTCCCCAATCAAAAATGGCAACTTTGCCTCAAACACAAGGGGAGACCATTCCCGATGCCTGGGACTACAAGGGTCGCCCAGCTGAGAGGTCCAAAACTGGTGGTTGGGCTGCTGCAGCCATGATCTTAGGTCCATATTACTATTACCACACAAATGTTTTTTTAATTTGTACAGAGATTACATGATGAGAGTGTAAAGTTAATGTCTTGTTTTGATTGTTTTTATGTATAATAGGAGGAGAAGCATGTGAGAGGTTAACCACGCTTGGAATCGCGGTGAATCTGGTGACGTATTTGACGGGTACGATGCATTTAAGAAATGCTGCTTCTGCAAACATAGTAACCAACTTCCTCGGAACCTCTTTCATGCTCTGCTTGCTCGGTGGCTTCTTGGCTGATACTTTTATTGGAAGGTAGAATGTTGCTTTCTTAATGCTTTGTGTTCAATGATACTTCAATCTCCTTGGAATATTTTACTTCCAAAAGGGAAAAAAAAAGTGTTTGAAAGACAAGAGCTGGATTTAATTATTTGTTTATATATATAATTTTTTTTTATTCAGATTAACTTTTGTCTTTGCACTTTTTACATGTGATCACTCACTGGTTTTCTTTTGTCCATTCTGTCCGTGACAGATACCTCACCATAGCCATCTTCGCAACCGTTCAAGCAACTGTAAGACATTCCATTTCATCTCTTTTAATCATCTTTCCACTATGTTTATATTTAGGACTTGTTTGCGAGCTAGACTTTAAAAATATATCCTAATAAATTTCCAACTCGCAAACAACCCCTTAAAACAAAAATTACTTGGCTTCCTTTGGTGAAACAGAGCATGTTCTGCTCTCAAGTTCAGTTTTTTAATTTCTTTGGTTAGATATTAATAAAAATTGTGTGTATGATATTGTGTCGATACAACAGGGAGTAACAATCTTGACAATATCAACCATAATTCCGGGACTACACCCTCGGAAATGCAAAGACCCATCCACACCTTGTGTACCTGCATCAAATACGCAACTCATGGTACTATACTTGGCGCTATACACAATCGCCCTCGGCACCGGAGGCCTCAAATCTAGCGTCTCAGGCTTCGGCTCCGACCAGTTTGACGAGTCGAACAAAGGGGAGAAGGGACAAATGACTAAGTTCTTCAACTGGTTCTTCTTCTTCATAAGCATAGGGTCCCTTTTGGCGGTTACGGTTCTTGTTTATATTCAAGATAACTTTGGCAGGGATTGGGGTTATGGTATATGTGCATGTGCTATATTGTGTGGATTGGTTGTGTTCTTGTCTGGAACTAGAAGGTACCGGTTCAAGAAACTGGTGGGGAGCCCGCTGACGCAGATCGCGGTGGTGTTTGTGGCGGCATGGAGGAAGAGGAGGTTGGAACTGCCATCAGATTCGTCGTTGCTGTTCAACGTTGATGACATCATCTCTGATGAAGCAATCAGTAAGAAGAAGCAGATGTTGCCTCATACCAAGCAGTACCGGTAACACTTTTACCTAAATTTTTACCTTATTATAAACAGTCCGTACACACATACATTACGTATTCATTTATCGGTATTGTTAGAAAAAAAAAAACAAAAAAACAAAAATAGACAGAAATTATTTTATTTAATATTTATTAATTATTATAATAATTAATAAATATTATTTATTATTAAATATTTTCGTTCATATATTACTCAGTCTAATCATATTAAATATAAATTAAAATTATTTAATAAAATTAAATATTAATTAAAATATATAAATATATATTAACATTAAATTAAATTATATATATTTATATAATAATTAATTTTAAAAATTAATTTTAATATATAAATAACTTTTTTTATTCACTTATCCATCTTTTTAGCGTCAATCATACTTGAAATTAAATTTGAGACATCAATGCATCAAGCTAACACTAGAAATAGTCAAACAGGGGGTGGAAAAAAGTAACCAGACAGATAAGGAATTAAATATCTTCTCTGCCTTAAAAGGAAAAAAAAGCAACTTTATAATTTTTTTTCAGATATTCTAATAAATTGTAGGAAGAATATTACGACATTAACATTTTTAGTTTAAAAAAAAAGAAAATTAATTAGTATTAATTTAAATATAAAATAAAAATAAAAAATTATTGGTTGTCTAAAATTTTTAATTTTTTTATTATATAATCCTTTTATACTATTTTATATTAATTGTGATTATTTTTTTAATATATATAAATTAAAGTATTCATATTATATTATGTTCAAATACATTAATTTTTCCTTACAAATACATTTATTTCTCCAATACACCAAAAGAAAATCAAAACAAAAATCAATTTAATAAGGATGTCAATTTAATAAAGATGCAATAACTTATAATAATGCTATTAAATTAATCAATCTCGTCAAATAATTAATAAAGATCTAATCAACAACAAGTTAACAAATATTTTTAAATTATATTTTATATTAATTAATTATTATTAATTAGTTATTATTTAAGTTTTATTTTTAGAAAATATAAAATTAATAATTCTTAATTATAATTATCTAAAATTAATTAGATGTTATTTGTCTATATTTTTCCTAAATTAATATATTTAGTTACAGTTCCTTCAACCTTGGGAAAGAAAAAGTAGTGGATAATTACATATTGGCCCCACCTTTTATTTCCCTTCCTCACAAAGCGTTCTTTCTGCATATTTAACCAGATTTAATGCTTGATGGGTTTAGTGTATATACTAATTATATTAGAACTGCTGATTGCTGACATTAGATTTCAAAAGTAATTACAAAAACAAATGATTGCGTGCAAACATAGGACACTTCAAAATTTCGAAGGGAGAAACTTATAAAAATGTAAATTCATGATTCGGAAAAAAATATGAATAATCGAGTCTAGATAGTTACGTTTCCGTGAGCCTTGGGATAGTTGAGAACATCCCTGGTTGAATAAACGGTGCAAAAATATTTATAAAACCATTGAAAATTATTTTGATAAAATAATTTTTAGTCCAAATTCATAAAAATAGTTTGTGATTTTAATTTAAAAATTGATCACTCCGTTAATAATCAAATTCATATTTAAAATATTACTCTTTTTTAAATTGATTCTCCAATAATTTTTTAATCATATTATTAGTTTTAAAAAATAAAATATAAATCAAATTATTTTTTTCGTTAAGTTAATTAAATGATGATATATCATATTAAGTGGTACATAACATAATAATTAGTTAATATATCAGATCATTGACACTTAATATACCACTTATTATTTAACATATATCATAAATTTATTTGTAATTAAATTAGTCCCTAAAAATATACACGTTAATAATTTTTATCTCTAAAATTTTAAAATTGATCAAATTAATTTTTTATAAATTTTTCATATTTTTTTATAATACTAAATTCTTAACATTTCTTAATCCTACTCATTTTAATCTCATTTTTTATACTTTAATAAACAAAATTTTCTTTAAATAAATAATAAAAATAATTAAATTATTATAAAGTTATCTTTTTATTTATAATTTTTTATTTTTAAATTTTAATTTTTTTGTAGTGAAATTTTTTATAGAAATAATTTTATTAAATTATTATTAATTATATACTAAAAATTTTAATTTTTTAGATTTTACCGAATAAATATATAATAATTATTTTAAGTGTTTTAAATAAAGGTTTCATTAGTGATGACCATGGATGGGCCCCGTGTATGAATTGAGCCTTTTTAGCTATCAATCAGAATTCAGAAACAAAATTGTCTACCAAATACTTACATGATTGAGAACTAAAGTTGATCATTGAAATGGACAACTATTGTTTTAGGCTCTTCTTTTGTTTTTATGCTGACTGGGGTGGCCTCCCATGTTATTCCATGAGCTCAAAGGAGAAATTAAAATAAATTATGGAATAATTAGCACATCATGTTTATGCTCCGGATGCTATGTGATTGATTACTTTTCATCATAATCATATTTATTAGATACGTGTATCTCAGAGAAAAATTACTTAAAATAATAGATTTTAATATTATTATATTACAGTAATTACAATAATTATGTAAATATTATTAAATTAAAGTTATAATTTTTTGTATTTTAGTAATATTTTTTTAAATAATATTTTTTTAAAATATTATTTAATAATAAAAAATATTATTTTAATTTTAATTATAATAATATTATTTTTAAAATCTTATAATTATTATATTACTATATCATAGTCATATTGAAGAAATCCTACTTAAATATAATATTTTCGTCACATAACTACTCGTGACATTACTTGACACTATAAGAATGAATATGTTTCTTAACAGATAATAATTAGGACGTTGACACGTTTGATATAATGTAAAGGATTCTTTAAACCTTCCTCTCCTTGATCAATGACACTCGTATGAGTGTCCTTTTTATTTGTTAAAAGTAAATATCTTCCGCTCTTTTTTATCCTATCTTCTTGTTTACTCAACTTGCGAGCGGTGACCACAGAAGTTATAACAGCTTAATTATAATGCTAGAAAAAAAAAAAGGTATTTACTATTGGAGGAAATTAAAATGCTCCCTTTCTTCTCTAGGTAAATTTCAACCACAAATTATAAAAGAGGTTTGCATAATCATCACTCTTATTATGATAGTACTAGTTAAGAAACCATAAAATGGAAATTTTATTTTGATACATACATAATAGACGCAAAATATTTGTTATACATAATTATCATAGAGTGTTAAATTAAATCAAATATCATTAAAGAAAATGATATTCTCTTCTTTTACAAGATGTGTAAATAACACTCATCTCTTTTATCGGATTAAGATAATAATATATTCTTTAATCTACTTTTGACTAAAGTATTGTATAATAACCATTATAATTTTATATATATATGAACCAGGGATAATTGTTTATTGGTTGATTTAAATAATAATAATTTTATTATTATTATTATTACCAATGAATTATTATTAATTTATATATATATATATAATATTAAACAGCATTTCAGTCAAATAAAATAAATTATATATATTATTAATTTTATAAACAATTGTATATTTTCTAAATAAAAAAAGTATTATTTGGATATCTTACCATTGTTATTTCCTCTATTATTTATTTATTTCCTCTACAAATAGAAAATAAATAGTGTTTACATAGAGTATATTAAAATAATGATAAATTTTAATATTTCTTGTTTACTTGTTCCAATAAGATTCTATTTTGCTGAAGATCACTATAGGTAAAGGGTAGTTGAACAAAGTAACATTTAATCATTCTGGGGATGGAGGGAGTCTCTCACGTTATCCACTCCCTTCCTAGTATCCCATTATTCCTTTTATATTTTACTTACAAAAAAATGATATGCATTGATGTATGTCCCCTTAATCCACAAACAACTATCATTTTAGGGTAAAACATAGAATTAGGAATAGAAACTCAAAAAACACTACTAAAAAAAATCATATATATATATATATATATATATATATATATATATATATATATATATATATATATATATATATATATATATCTCCTTAATGAAACTCTTAATTAAGTTGGGCTGATGAATTAATAATCAACTTTTTAAAAATAAGATTTGATTGTTAATACATAACTGTGCAATTAGCAAAAAAGAATTACACTAAAATTCATCTATGTATGTGAAAGTTATAGCCAAACAATTTATTAATATATAAATAGAATATAGAATAAATATCCTTTCCGGTACCTAATTATTTGTCTGATGGACTTTTCACCCCTTAAGAAATCTAAAAACTCAAATCGGTCCCTATCTACTTTGAAATATGTACATTCCAGTCCCTATCAACTTTGAGTAAATATCTTTCTGGTCCTTGGTAATGTCCTTTCCGGTCCCTAACCAAGGACTGGAACGTACATATATCAAAGTAGATAGAATCGATTTGGGTTTTTAGATTTTTTAAGCAGTGGAAAGTCCATCGGACAAATGATTAGAGATCGGAAAGGACATTTACTCTAGAATATATAATTATTGTTCACTTGTGAATGCAAGCAGTAGTACCCTTTGATTTTTAAAAGAAAAGAATAAAGATTAAAAGTCCTAATTTATTTTTAAAATTATTTTTTAATATTTAAATGAGAAAAATGTAGATATATATTTTATTTTTTGAAAATATCAAAACGCAAAAATTAAGAAAATAATTACAGAGATTCCCAATTATCTTTCCAAATAAAATTAGTGGAAGTAGAAATCACTAGGACTAAAGCAGTGGCAAGCCTGTTCCTCAGTTTACGTGCACGCCTCATGTCCATATGCATATGTGTCCTATTCACCAATCAACCCCTCTCGTTCTATAGTCTTTCATACCTTAATTTTTGTCGCTGTCTTCCACCCAACCAACCCAACCTTACTGTGATACTGTCACGGACGTGAACATGGTTTTTATTGTTTGTGCCATCTCTAGGTCCAAGGACTACCTATGATAAATCATGAAGTTGCATTTCTAGCCCCAGATGATAGATAAATAGAATTTATTTTTATTAGAATTATTATTATAATCATTTATATTCTTTCTTTTATAAGTTTACATTTTTTAAAAAACTAATATCATGATAGTATCAAATTTTTTATAATCTAAAATTTTTAGAATTCGATTTTTGTTGATCCAAAAAATAAAAATTTTAATATAAGACAAATAAAAGAATAAAAAATTATGCCTATATAAAATATTTATAAAAACTCAAAAATTTTTGTGTGAAAAATATATTAAAAATATAATTATTTATTTATTTTTTTTATCGGTTTAAACTTTTAGAAAAAAAAAATATACTAAAAGATAGTATTTCTCATTACATAAATATTTTCCACTTCTTACACCAAATCAACTCATATATACACTGCTGTTAAATGATGTGTAGGATTAATTGATCATGGTCTCATATTTTTGCAGTAATAAAAATAAATAAAGCTTCTTTATTCGGTTGCTGTGCCCGATACATGCATGCAAGCTCTTTGAGAAAATAAACAAAACATACACTAACTTCGTGCTAATTACTACCAAAACCTTATTATCAAATGAGTACAAGCACCACTCATATCACGTGGTATTCTGGCAAGGTGTGATTCTATCTTGTCTGTTATACACTAATAGGAGGTATAGAGCCCAGTCAATTTTGTATTCAATTGTCAAACCCGCTTGCTCTCTGAGATTAATGCTAGCTCCTACCATGAATTGGAATCTATAGAATTTCGGATACCCTTTTATCAAAGGAAGTTAATTTGGACATCCCTTTCAATAAATTCTCCTTGGTATTCGAAAGAACTTTGAAATCAATCACATACTCAAATTAAACATTTTTGTGTTTGAATAATAATTTTATTATTATTATTATTATTATTATTATTATTATTATTATTATTAGATAATTGAATGGTATGCTCTTTTCAGATTCTTGGACAAGGCAGCAATTAGGGACTCAAACACCGTCGGCGGCGAAACCACGGCGGAGAGAAAATGGTATCTATCAACCTTAACCGACATTGAAGAAGTAAAAATGGTTTTAAGGATGTTGCCAATATGGGCCACCACCATCATGTTTTGGACAATCTACGCTCAAATGAGCACATTCTCAGTGTCACAAGCCACCACCATGGACCGCCACATCGGAAAATCGTTCCAAATCCCCGCGGCATCACTCACCGTCTTCTTCGTCGGAAGCATACTCCTTACCGTCCCCGTCTACGACCGCGTGGTTGTCCCAATCATGAGAAAATCACTCAAGAACCCGCAAGGGCTGACGCCTTTGCAACGTATCGGCGTAGGGTTAGTACTCTCAATCTTCGCCATGGTTGCAGCCGCACTCACTGAGATAAAGCGATTAAGGGTCGCTGAGTCACATGGATTGGATCATGATGATGCTTCTAAGGTATAACATTCTTCATTTTAACTCGCATGGATATAATTCAACTATGTTAGGTGTACATACAAAATTTATCACTAACAATCAGTCTGTGTAAATAATTTAATTAAATTCTTTTTAAAAAAATAATTTAAACAATAAAAGTGGATATTAAAAATAATTTATAAATAATTTATTTTATATTTAATTTTTTTATTTTAAAAATATTTTTTTAAAAAAATATAATAAAAAAAAATTTATTATAAAAAAAGTTTTTTTTTTATTTTTTTATAAGTATTTAAATAATTTTTTAAAAAATTACAACTTTATTTTAAAAATTATACTAAATATTAATATTATATTTTTCCATAAGTTAAAAATTAAAAAAATTACTTATGAACTTAATTAAACAGACTCTAAATCAACTATTTATATAAAATATATATTAAAATATAAAATATATTTTAAAAATAAATTAAATAATATGTACATAATAGCTGTTTTAACCATTAATTTTTGTATTCACATGTATACTTTTTTGGCAACTACTCCCATGAAGATGTCAAAAACATCTTCTCATGATGATCCTTATTTAAAAAGTGTAACTTATTTGTTTAGTAACACTTTTAATAAAGGTAACACTTTTACTTCAAATAAAAATCAAGCCATACAATCTATCATCCAATGGCCAAAATAAAATATCTTCACATGATGACAATCATAAAATCTTCATTGGAGTAGCCACCTACTTTTTTTTGTGCACATTTATGCATTGTACGATATTACTTTTAATATTATCGTGAGAGTATGCATGTGTCCAGAAAACTTAAATCGATAAGGGATATGTACATAAGTTTTTTTAAATTTGATCCGTGATTTGCAGTACAACAAACGCGCTGAATAATGGCAATTTATTTTGATAATAACAGGGGTTTAAAATTGTCGTTAAACCGACAATTTCAAATTAAATATTTTTTTTTTTGTAAATTTTGGTGTAAAATTATTTATTTTAAAAATTTAAGCTGATAAATTATTATGTCTTTAACAAATTGTGCGTATTTATATTTGTGAAACACACAGGTGGTCCCGTTGAGCGTGTTCTGGCTAATCCCTCAGTTCTTCTTTGTGGGGTCAGGAGAGGCATTCACCTACATAGGTCAACTAGATTTCTTCCTAAGGGAATGTCCCAAAGGGATGAAAGCAATGAGCACCGGTTTGTTCTTGAGCACCTTATCCTTAGGGTTCTTCTTCAGCTCCTTGTTGGTGACCATAGTGGACAAGGTCACCGGAACCCGAAAGCCATGGCTCGCCGACAACCTTAACAAAGGGAAACTCTACAATTTCTATTGGCTATTGGCTACTCTAAGTGCTTTCAACGTCGTGATTTTCTTACTATGTTCCAAGTGGTATGTTTACAAGGATAAAAGGCTTGCCGAGGAGGGCATTGAACTTGAGGAATCAGACACTGCTTACCATGCATAGCTTTTGCTTTATTTATATTATAACTCAAAGCCTAAAATTACCATTGTGGTTGTGTTAGCCATTGATGGATAAAGAAGAAATTAAAGAAAAAAAAATGTATATGTAACGGCCACAATTATCCCTGTAATGTTGATAGGATTGATACCACGTACAATAGCAGTGTTATGACCGCAGTTACAGTTGCGTAATCTCGTACCATGCATAGGTTTCTAATTTTGTTAGCAGCTGCTTAGTAGTGTATTTTTATCAAAGTGCAACAGCATCGGTTAACAATTTATATAATATTGCTAAGAAGATAATAACATGAAGTTATTTTATTTAATTTAATATTTATAATTATATATTTATTAAATTTAAAATTATATACTTATTATAATTAAAATTATTTTTTATTTTAATAATAATTAAAAAATATAAAAAAGAAATAAATGCATTAAAAAAAGGGCAAAAAACTAAATTATGACTCCCAATAATTTTTAAATTATGACCCTCAAACATTATTTAATTTATAATAATCTTTTTTCATTACAAGAAAAGCGGATACTAGCGGCGGTTTTTTAAGATTTGCGACAATTTGGAATTACTGCTAAACAGAATATTAGTAGTTTAAGGACGGTCGTTTTTTAAAACATGGGGATTGAATTTTGTGATAGTTTTCAACAACTGCTGGTATAACCACCACTATTCAAATATTTTGTGTCGTGGATGGAATTATGGTGGTTTTAAACTGTCACGTTATGGCCAAAGATAATTTCACCTTCTTTTGCGATGGTCACTAACCGTAGCTATTTGGTGCTGTAATTTTTTTCTTTCAAATTTGTGACGATTACAAATCGCCACCATTTATTGCTACTAATTTTTTAAATTAAAATATATTAATTTATTTTTTTTAAATATTCTGGGAATACATATATTTTTTTGGGGATTATTTTTTAAATTTAAAAATTTTATCAAGTCTTTCTAAAAATCTAAATTGAGTACGAGAACTCACAAAAATTTAACTGCAAAACAAATTAATATATTTATATTAATATCAATAAAGTATTTTTCTAATTAATAAAGTATATTAAACAAAATATATACTTCAAATAAAATAAAATCAAATTCTAATTTCTATTTTTCGCTATGTCCATCCAAAAAATTCGTCTGTGCAGCGATGTTTGGTGGCAGCTCTCCATCTTGTCGTTAAATTAGATAACTTATAACATTCTCTATTGCTTGCCTCTTTATCTTCTCTGTTGCTATATCATCCTCCATTGCCTTCCTCTTTAATTTTTCTACTGTTACTTCTTCCTCCACTGCCTTCCTTTTCAATTTCTCTGCTGCTACTTTATCCTCCGCTACCCTCCTTTTCAATTTTTCGGCTGTCACCTTTGCCTGTAATTCAAACAACATTCCTTGGGCCTCCTCTATTTGAGCTCCATCTAGAGGCGACTGCGAACTCAAATGGAAGAGTTGTCTTCACAACTAGAAAATGGATTAATACAGACAGATTTACAGACGGATTTAGTCTTTATTACAGACGAATTTTCGGTTACCGACGAAATTACCGACGGATGTTGTCCCTCTGTAAAAGCCCCATCGGAAATTATTTACCGACGGATTTTTTTTTCCGTCGGAAAATTACAGACGGATTTTTAGCAGTTACCGACGGATTTGCCCTCTGTAAATTTTCTATCCATTTCCCAAAGGCGACGAACTTTCCGATAGATTTTCCGTCTGTAATTACAGACGAATTTTTTGACGGATTTTCCGTCTGTAATTACAGACGGATTTTCCGTCTGTAAATTACAGAGGGATTTTTTGACGGATTTTCCGTCTGTAATTACAGACGGATTTTTCGACAGATTTTCCGTCTGTGATTTGAACTTTGAAAAATCATCCCACGTTCTGATTACAGACAGAAAATCCGTCTGTAAATCCATCAGTAAGGTAAAATATTTTTTTTTATTTTTCTAATTGCAAAATAAACTTGTTTTCATACAAAATAAATATAAATTTAATACAAATTTCATCTAATTTGTATTCGAATATTTATAATATTTCAAAAAATAAACAAATTCATCGTATTATGAAGTACTATAAACAAGCAAGTCAATATAATTCAAAACATAAACAAAATGTATTGATCATCAACTATAATTCCTAGTATATTGTTCAACTATACTAAAACTATCAGCTATAGTCTTCAGTGTCATCTTCATCCTCATCATCATCATAGTCCTCATCTGAAGACATTGAGGGTGGCGGATGGTAGTAGAACTGCACTAGAACTACTTGACGCTCTAACCTTCTTATAGTAGCTAATCTTTCTTTTGTGACACATTTAACTTAGACAATAAGAGCTATATTTCTCATCGGAAGTGCTAGTTTCCACAACAGGACTTCTAGTTACCACAGGAGAAGAATCAGGTGATTGTTTCTTCTTCTTAGCAGTAAGAACTTGAGAGAGAGAGCAGCTACTGCTGCTGCTCTGTGATCCTTGACTTCTTCTAGTTGTCTTAGGGCTAGAACTTTTGGTTTCGGATGATGATTTTAATGCAGAGTTTAAAGCAGCCAAAGCTTCTGCTCTTTGTCTTGGTCCTCCTTGATTCAGCCCATTCAATCTATCCTGTGACTGTAAGAGTAGAAAGTATTAGAAAGAAAGGCAAGTTCCAACAGAGTATGAAATCATCATGATCTGTGACTTGGTTTGGAGATGTTCAATTTAATTTAAAAATTATGATATCTTTCCTTCATTTTTCTTTTTGGCAAATTTAATTTAAATACTATGATATTCTTTCTTTCAATTTTCTTTTCGGCAAAGATGGAAAAACCTGAACCTGTACCTACCTAAATATAATTATTAAATTTACCACTAATAACAAAAGAAAAGATACCATATACAATATGCTTAAATGCTTCATCAAGCATAGTTAAACAGATATTCATTGCACAACATATTTACTGTACAGCATTAGAGTAAGAAAAACAGCAAAACTTTTGTCATCAGAATTAATAACTCAGGTCTATACCTCTACAGCATGGCGAATCCGAAAAGTAATGTCACCTTTTTCTAGAAAGAGTTCCCCTGAACCTGCATTGCATCAGGAAATAATCCATAAGGTGGCTCATTTTGAAACATGGACATGCACATGGATTACCTAATCAATTTCAGAAATCACACATATATCTGATATACTTTGGCTAAGTATATGTATTGATAGCATTATGTAGCACTATGCCAGCAAAAAAGTAATTGTCGGAGTCAAGTTGCTCATAGCTGATCCAAGAGTGTGAGAGTTGTAGCTTATGCCAGTGAAAACACAATTCTGCATCATAGTTATGTTGCAATGTATATCTCAGTAACAAAAGGTATCATCACTGAATGAGAAATCAAAGATATAAGAACAATTCCCAAAAATATTATATTTTAACTACTTTTGGGGCATACCCAACAAGGGCAAGGAGGAAGAATTTGCAAAGAAACGAGAAAGGAAGAGGTGGTGTTGTAGTTCTGCAAAACAAAGGAAAGGAAAAGAATTAGGTAGAGATGGAATACAGCCCAATCACAAAGTTGGAGATCTAACAAGGGAAGAAGACAAAAAACCAGGAACAAAGTTGGAGAAGGAGGACTCATCGGAACAGAACCGGCCAAATGGCTGGTGGGGAGGCCGGTGGTGTATGACTCTTCCATGGAACGCAATATATCACAGCCATCAATAAGTGGTAAATGAACTTAGATTCCAAAACCCTGGAAATAGAATTCTATAGCCATTACATAAAAGAAAATAGTTTATGCACTTTCACTTTCATGTTAGAGAGAGTGTACTAAATAAAAGATTTATATCGTTTCAGAATTTTGGATCATTAAGTTATGAAAAAATATATACCGTTTCAGAAAGCATTGCTAGTTCAGCTTGAACTTGTTGGTTCATTTCAGATGAGTTATACGAGTTTACAAGAATCTAGATTACTGCACTTGATCACCTTCATTTTCCCACACACCAGGCCTGAAAATATTTTAATTTGAGAGGGAGAAACAAGTAAGCAGCTAATTTGAGAAAATGTCCAAAATGGTGCAGTCACAGATGAAAATTGGCATTGATTGTATGAAATACCACAGTTAGCAACTTACGCATCAAGAAATAGCCCATCATCACTGAGACACTTCACTTTTGTACTCCTTGTATGACATCATTACACCATCCTCTTCCCTATCAAAGAATTTACACTCTAATATCAATAGAAACCTTTGATATTAATGACCGAACTGGCTATTAAAATAGACATCAATGTAATATGCTTCTCATCATGACAAAAACTTCAACAATGGTGGAAGGAAAAAAGAAAAAAAAGTGATGTAATTTTGTACCTCAACAATGGTGGAAGCATGGCAGCTGTTGAAGGGAGCTGATTTTTTAGGAAAAGTGAACTCCTCCAAAAGAGGCCCTTTTATGTAGCTGTTGCCTAAACCATCTGCTCCGGAAATTGTGGAGTTTCCCCCTACAAAACTTTGCTACTTGCTTTTAGTTCATTGCTTCAGAGTTGTCACTTGCAGTGTCAAGAACTCATATTTCTATAGACACAAGGACAAAACATCAATAATATAAAAGAAATGTAATCATATACTGAACCATTCCAAAGAAGATAACAATATAGGTCACAAGTGTAGCAAAAAAGCAAATAGTGAAATGGTAATGGAAAATCATAAAATAAAACAAAAGGAAAGATAGTCAGCTGTACCTTTGTTCAAAGGTAGATTGACTTAAACTCTTCCCATAAAAATTGAATGACAGCATTTAGAATTGAAACTTTAATCATGATAATAGGAACTTTTTATATGCTTAAATTAACTGTCTAGTCTATAATGGCATAGCTGGCATAATAACTAGAGCAGAAAATTATAAGCATACCTCTATGTTTTAATGCAACAAAGTGAAAATGGTGTATTAACAAGGGCATAGAGTATTATTTTTATTAAAAAACTTCTAGCAGTGAAAAGATAATAAACATTGCATATGTGTATTAACAAGGGAATGAAAATGGTGATGCAAAGAATTAGCATGAGTTTTGGGAAGATGAGAGCAAAAACACATACCTAGGTACTAACATTCAGTTTTTGCATAACCGCACGCCCATCTAATTGATAATAGAATTCCATGAGCTCAACCAATGCAAATACTGTAAGCAAGAAAGGAGCTATCATGAAAAAGTTTAGTTTTTTGTTCTCTTTTCTAAGCATCTAGTTTATTATCCTTAAAAAAGTGAAAAAAATTGGCACCAAATAAGAACTTTTCATTTTAAAAATAAAACTTGTGTGTGAAAAGGGTAGCCATAGTACAGAGAAATGGCTAAGAATAGAAAGATAAACATTGTCTCGGTTTATTAACACAAGAGAGTTAATCTTTATAATTTTTCAATAGAGCTGCCTCAAGAAGATCAAAAAAGTATAATCTTAATTTAAACTATAATTTAAAAGATTGTAAATGGCATAAATAATAAAAATATAAAGTTCATAAGAAAAAAAAAGTTATGAATTAAGCCCTTGCTCTAATTTGTTAATCTTTTGTTAAATGAATAAAAATATAAATATATGAACAACCTATAATAAACAGTATAAAAATAGTACAGCAACAAGAATTAAAAACATTTGAACATTAAAAAAATTGTTGATTTATTTTGTTATTTAAAATGAAAAAGGGAAGGCTGAGTAGTAGTACAGAGTGAAGAAAACCAAAAAAGAATAATTCAAAAATGATGTGAGCAAGGAAGGGTATATGTAGTACCAAAGCACCATTGCCAAATGTGTCATTCCAAATCAATATCCCATTTCTCAGCCTTTTCATCAAACAGCTTACATGCATCATTCGAAATGATTTGATTAAATAAAAAATTCATCACAGTAACCAAATAAATCACAAAAGCAAAAGCAAACGCTAGTTTAATCCCAAATTGAAAATGAAATCAAGCAGCAATTAAACTAACTGGAAGAAAAGATAGCATACCTTACCTAATGATGCCAGGGCATTTTGGCCAGTTTCACTGACCTTTTCTTCACTGTTTTTAAGGTAGTTTCATGCATTTTCTTAGGAAATAAGCTAGTTTTGGGTAGAATTTCACTTACTTCTTGATTCAAGTATACATTGTGCACTTTACATGATTTCATGAGGATTTTGCATGAATTATATGATAAATTGGATGATGCATGATCCTATGATTAAGAGCAAGACTTTGATGCACTCTATTTGTTTGATTTCAGGCAAAAAGAAGAGAAGAGCCATGTTAGTGGCTACGTTAGTTACACTAACGTGGGCACTAACGTGGAAGGAAGGAAAGTTGGAACGTTAGTGGCATTAACTTTGAAGAAAGGAAATGGAGCCAACGTTAGTGACACTTAACATTATCACTAACGTTGGACCAAGCTCATAAGTGGCCACGTTAGAGTCCACGTTAGCTTAGTTAACGTGGCCTCTAACGTTAAAAGGGGGAAGGAAGCCAACGTTAGTGACATTCAACATTGTCACTAACGTTGGCCTAAGTGCAAAATGCAACGTTAACTCCCACGTTAACTTGGTTAACGTGGGAGCTAACGTAAGAGGCAAGGGTGGTCGACAACGTTAGTGACACCCAACATTGTCACTAACGTTGAAAGCAACCACACAACCCCCAAGGAAGCCACGTTAACTTCCACGTTAACTTAGTTAATGTGGAAGCTAACGTGGATGAAAGAAGGTGATGGCCAACGTTAGTGACACTCAACATTGTCACTAACGTTGGAAGGAGCCACACAAGCCACAATGAGCCACGTTAACTCCCACGTTAACTCAGTTAACGTGGAAGTTAACATGGGCAAAAGTCCCACTTGGCAGCCTGACCATGCCTTCTTCAAACATGCATAACATGAGCCACAAAGCTCCAAATGAGGTGATTCCAGTGGCATTGGAAAGTAGAATTCCAGAGCTTTCCAAGCATATATGGCACTACATGGTTGACACTAAATTTGAGGGAGAAAACCTGCCCCGAAAGTGCAATGATGAACATAGTATCAACCTGTATTAAGGCCTACTGACCTCTTCACCTTCCAAGAAGTATAACTCGAGTTGTAGAGCTCCAAATGATGCGCTTCTAAAGGCATTGGAAAGTAGACATCCAGGGCTTTCCAACAATATATAATAGTATGGGGTGGACACTAAGTTTGAGCTTCAAAAACGGGAAATCACTGGCGTTATTGAGACTCAACATTTTCAGTAACGTTGGCATATATGCCAGCGACCATGTCCACTTCAAAGGAGCATAACTTGAGCTACAGAGGTCCAATTGAGGTGATTCTAGTTGCGTGAGAAAGCTGACATTCAGAGCTTTCCAACGATGTATAATACTTTATAGTGGGCATGAAATTGGAGTACAAACAAGAGGCATCTTTTAAGCCCCAAAAACACCAACTGGGCAGCAAGTGCAACGTTAGCCACAATAACTTTAGCACTAACGCCACACTTGTAGCGTTAGAGTGACTAACTTTAGCACTAACTTTAGCACCTGGACCTCAACTTGACTCACTTCTCTCTCAAGTCCACTTCAAAGCCCAAGCAAGCAAGCCCACAATTGTCAACCAATCAAGACCACAAGAAGCATCTAGAATAGGAATTTTCATTTAATTGTAATTTGCTTTTATTTTCATTTGTAATTTAGGAGAGCCTATATAAAGGCCTTAGTCTTTACATTGAAGGATCCTGGAATGGAGGGGTCTTCGGACTCCCTCCCCTCACACACTTTTCTTTCTTTTCTTGTACTTTTCATTTTATGAATTTTGAAGTTTCAATTTCAGTTTTAATCTTCATCTCTACTTTTATGCACTTTCTTTCTTTTCTATTTTGTTAGAGCAATGACCAACTAACTCTTTTTATTGGGTTAGAGAGCTCTATTGTGATTTAATGAATTAAGTGTAGTTCTTCTTCTTCTTCTTCTTTCTTTTCTCTTGATTTTACTAGAGAGCTTTCGATCTTCATCCAATTGGGTAGTTATCTTGGAAAAGAAACTATTCATACTTGGATCTCTTCTGAACCTTGAAAGAGGAATGAAGAGTTCATGCTAGAAATGCTTTCTCATGCTGGACCAAATTGGGTGTGGATGGATATGTGACTATAATCCTTCCAACACTTGATTTGGGAAATGCATGTGGTATAATCAGTGACCATGCTTCATCTCTTCTCATGAGCAATTGACCAAGGAATTGGCTATTGATCAAGATTTGAGAGATTGAATTACAAGTAATTGTAATTCGATCACTTAAGATTGCCAAGGAGATCAATGAATGATTAAGGAAGAGATGAGAATGAACTTGATCCGGAGGATTGCAATATCTCTTGATCCCAATGTTCATCTTATTTTTAGTTCTTACATTTACTTTTCTTGCCATTTTACTTCTCTGCACTCTATTGCTTTCTTTACTTTTCTGTAAATTTACAATTCCTGCTGCTCATCATCCAAATCTGAATCGTCTAACTAGGATAATCAATTAACCATTGATTGCTTAATCCATTAATCTCTGTGGGATTCGACCTCACTCTATTGTGAGTTTTTACTTGATGACAAATTCGGTACACTTGCCGAATGGGAATTTGTTGAGAGACAAGTTTTACTCCGATCAAGTTTATGGCGCCGTTGCCGGGGATTAACTGTGATTAACAAACTGCCGGTTGATTGATTTACTAGATTAGACACTTTTCTTTTATTTTTGTCTTTCTTTTGTTTCTTTATTTTCTTTTGCTAACCAACTGTTTGTGATATTGCCTCACTGGGAATTTCCTCATCTGTGACAATGGAGATTCCAATTTCTTTTGGTGATTATTGTTTGAGACAGAGCTTTCTGCAGGAAAGAAAGGAGCATCCATCATCTTTTGGTGATTATTGTTTGAGACAGAGCTTTCTGCAGGAAAGAAAGGAGCATCCATCATCTTTTGGTGATTATTGTTTGAGACAGAGCTTTCTGCAGGAAAGAAAGGAGCATCCGTCATATTTTAGGCAATCAAGTTTCATGAGAAACTCTCCACCACCCCAGAATGATTCACTTTACTATGCTCATGGTGGGTGGGAATATCAAGAACATGAAATGGGGTACTTTCTGGAGCCACAAAATGATCCATATTTTGGTGAAATTGATCACTACTCAAGTTGTGGCTGGGAAGATCATAATCAAAGAGATTTCACTCATTCATACCCCATTCATCAAGAGCCATCACCTCTCAATTATACAACCTCACCTCCAAGTTTTACATGCCTAAATTCTTCATCACTTGATTATGCCTCAACACAAAGTCCATACAAGTCATCCCATCAATCACACAACTCATTCCACACCCCTCAGCACAACTTCACCACAACACATCCATGTCACCACAACACAAGTCATCATATACCCATTTTTCAAGCTAATTTCACTTGTTTTATTAGTCTTTATGCACTTTCTTGCATCCTAAGTAAGTGGTTTGGAGTGAAAATGCATAACTTCCTTAAATCAAACAACCACCATGAAATTAATGTTAACTCATGAGGTTTAAGCTAAATTTAATTGATTTTTAATTGATTTATAAGCCTTGTGAATTTAGTGATACTTGGAGTGGTTGTTTTGGTTGATTGTAGGTGAAGAAAAGAAGAAAAGAGAAAGCGTGGCCTAAGAAAGCGTGGCCCAAGGAGAAGAAAACGTGGTCAAAGGAAGGAGAAGTGTGCCGCATGGAAGGGAGGAAGCAAGCATTGCCCTCCACAAGGGCACACTGCCCTTGTGGAGGGCAACATAAGGAAACAAGGCTTGAAGAGGCAACTCTGCCCTGCCCACGACAAGGGCAGAGCACAAAATTGTGTCTTGGATCAAAGAAGAGAAAAACCTTGCCCTGCCCTCCACAAGGGCAGTATCGAGCTCACTAGAGGAATAAATCAAAGGAAAAAGTTCACCTAAGCTTGCTACAAGAATCGAACACGGCACCATGAGGAAGCAAGGATTTAAGCCTCACTTTGGTACCAAGAGAACCAAGGAAAATAGGTAGCGTGTGTGTCATCCAAGTTTCGAACACGGGGCTTCAAGTTGGAAACATTGCCCTGCCCTCCGCGAGGACAGGGCAGCATTTTGTTGTGGCACGGCCAGCGCACCATTCTGGCGCACCAAGGCATCACTCGGCAGCACCAGCAGCACGCGCAGGCACCAAACTGGCGCACCAGAAATTTCTGCCCTGCCCTCCGCGAGGACAGGGCAGCATCCTGCAAGCACGCATCGCACGCACCAACGCACCAAGGCCGCACGCACCATTTTCTGCCCTGCCCTCCACAAGGGCAGGGCAGCCTCCTGGAAGCAAGTTTTCATGGGCCAAAAATTGAATTAAAAATCCAATTTAATTCATTTCTTCACCAAATCAAAAGCCCATACAAACCCCAAGATCCAAGAATAGAAAGTGTATAAATAGGAGCTAGTTTGATGTAATTAGAACTTTTTACTTGACTTTTGAATTTGGCACTTTCTTTGGAGCTTTGAATTTTGCAACTTTTCTTTGAGAGACTTGACCGAGATTTCAGAGAATTAGGGAGGAGAATTGATCTCTCTTCTTCCTCGTTCTTGCTTGGGCATTTTCTACTTTTCTTGTTTGAGTCTTGGGTGTTAAGAATTGAGGAAATTCTGTCTCAATCTCCACTCAAGAGCTCTTTAATTTCTCTTCTGCATAATTGAATTCATTTACATTCCCTTTACTGCTTCTTCTTCAATTTCTTGTCAATTGCTTTGAGAACTTGGATCTGGGAAGGCAATTGAGATCTAGGCTTTGCTACCTAGTCTCTGGAGTCCTGAGATCCCAATTTTCTTTTGGTTCTTCTGTGAACCCTTGCTGCACTCAATTTCCTTACTGTTTGAGTTCTAATTGCTTCTAATTCAATTTCTGCTCTATTAATTGTTGCAATTCAACTTCTCTTTGCTTAGATTCTGAAATCCCAGTCCTCAAATCCCTTTCACATTCAAGCAACTTATATTCCTTGCATTTTAAGTTACTGCAATTTACATTTCTTGCACTTTAAGTTTCAGTCATTTACTTTCTTGTTCTTTAAGATTCAGCAAGTTTACTTTCTTGCTCTTTAATTTACTGCAATTTTCCCCTCTCCCTTTACATTTCAAGCAATTTAGCTTCTGTTAAATACAAACCACTCAACCAAAACTTAATTCGCTTGACTAAATCAACCACTAAACTAAAATTGCTCAATCCTTCAATCCCTGTGGGATCGACCTCACTCATGTGAGTTATTATTACTTGATGCGACCCGGTACACTTGCCGGTGAGTTTTGTGTCGATCGTTTTCTGCACATCAAGTTTTTGGCGCCGTTGCCGGGGATTGAAATAGATTGACAATGATTAAGTGAAGTGGAGGTCTAGATCAAGCACTCTTTTTTTTTTCTGTTTCTCTAACACACTAACTGTTTGAATTTTTGCTTAAACTAACTAAAAATTCATTCTAGCAATAGATTGAAGTTTTATTAATTTTCTGGTTCTGTGTGTTTATTGTTGTGTGTTTGTATGTCAGGTACAGGAAGAGCCTCCCCTATTCTCTCTGAAATTGACCAAAGAACTCTTCGAAGAATAAGAAGAGCTGAAAGAGGGAAGAACGTCATTGGAGAGGAAGAATCTGAGGAGGAATTCCAAGAAATGGAAGGAGATCCATCAAATCCCAATCAACCAGAAGGAGGAGCCAATAATAACCAACAACAAAGAAGAGTACTGGCTTCCTACACATTTGCAAACGCTAGACATTGTGGGAGTAGCATTCTTCCCCCCAATGTCAATGCAAACAACTTTGAACTAAAGCCACAGCTCATCACACTGGTCCAAAACAACTGTTCTTTTGGAGGAGGGCCATTGGAGGATCCGAATCAACATTTATCTACCTTCTTAAGGATTTGTGACACTGTCAAAACCAATGGTGTGCCTCCTGACAGTTACAAGTTATTGCTCTTTCCATTCTCTCTCAGGGACAAAGCCACTCAATGGCTAGAAACGTTCCCAAAGGAAAGCATCAACACTTGGGATGACTTGGTGAGCAAGTTCCTTGCCAAATTTTATCCACCTCAAAGAATCATAAGATTGAAGACCGAGGTGCAGACATTCACTCAAATGGAGGCTGAGAATTTATATGAAGCATGGGAAAGATATAAGGCACTATTGAGGAAGTGTCCACCGGAGATGTTTACTGAATGGGATAAGTTGCAGAATTTCTATGAAGGACTTACTCTGAAAGCTCAAGAAGCACTTGATCACTCAGCTGGAGGCTCATTACAACTCATGAAAACGACAGAGGAAGCTCAAAACCTCATTGATATGGTGGCCAACAACCAATATTTCTTTGCTCATCAAAGACAACGCCAACCATCACAGAGAAGAGGAGTAATGGAGTTAGAAGGAGTGGATTCAATTCTAGCTCAGAACAAGATGATGCAGCAGCAGATTCAACAACAGTTTGAGCAAATGGCCAAAAGAATTGATGGCCTGCAAGTAGCAGCAGTGAGCACCACAAGCCAACCATCAACCACATGGGTGCAAAGTGAAGAAACCCAAGAGGAGCAACAGCAAGAGCAAGTCCAATACATGCACAACCAAAATCCTGGAACAAATGAAGTCTATGGTGATACTTACAATCCATCTTGAAAGAACCCTCCCAACCTCAGATGGGGAGACAACCACAATCAAAACCAACAACCATGGCAAAGAAACTCAAGTCAGAACAATTGGAAAAGCACAAACCACAACCCCCAGCCAAACACTAACCAAAATACATACAGAAAACCACAAAATAATTACCCCAACTCTAACCATCACCTACCCAATAACCACCCAACTAACCAAAGCACTTACCATCATCCAACAACACCCCAAAACCAACCCATCTCACAAGAATCTCAGAGGATCACTAATCTAGAGCTGCTCATGGAGAAAATGATGAAGAACCAAGAATTGACAACAAAGAACCAAGAAGCTTCCATGAAGAACCTAGAGAGGCAGATTGGGCAAATCTCCAAACAGATTTTTGTTGAAAAACCATCAAGCTCACTACCAAGTGACACCATTCCTAACCCAAAGGAAGAATGCAAGGTCGTGCAACTAAGAAGTGGAAAGATGTTAGTGGATGGTAACCAAGGAGCAACCAAGAATAATGACAATGAGCCAACAAAGAATGATGAAGCCATCAACAAGGACATGACAAGCAAGAATATCCCAAAAAAACTCACAAAGGAAAACAACCAACCACAGAATCTGAAGAAGGGAAAGCAGATCATGGAAGAACCAATTCCAAGACAACTTCAAGGGGAGAAAAGCTTGACACCCCTAATACCTTATCCACAGAGATTCCACAAAGAGACAAAGGATCAGCATTTCCACAAATTTCTTGAGACTTTCAAAAAGCTGGAAATCAACATACCTTTGGCTGAGGCATTGGAGCAAATGCCTCTGTATGCCAAGTTCTTAAAGGAGCTCATCAACAAGAAGAGAAGATGGAATGAGAAGGAGACTGTAATGCTTAGTGAAGAATGCAGTGCACTCATCAAAAAGGGACTCCCTCCCAAGCTTGAAGATCCTGGAGGTTTCTTCCTACCCTGCACTATTGGAAGCCTATTCATCAACAAGGGGATGTGTGACTTAGGAGCAAGCATAAATCTAATCCCATCTTCTTTAGTGAAAAAGCTTAGCATAGAGGAGGTGAAACCAATACAGATGTCTTTGGAGTTGGTGGACCAATCAGTAATATATCCTAAAGGGCTTATTGAGAACCTTTTAGTTAAGGTTGACAAGTTCATCTATCCGGCAGATTTTGTGATCCTGGATTCTTCAGAAAATGGAAACGACTCCATAATACTTGGTCGACCATTTTTGGCCACTGCTAGAGCCATTGTGGATATAGAGCAGGGAGAGCTAACCCTCAGGATGCATGAGGAGAGCATCACCTTGAAAGTCTTTCCAGAATTACAAAGGAATGAAGAAACAAGCAAGACAAGTGGTGACTTCCTTCCAAAGCAAGCAACCGATAAAACAATAGAACAGGAGAGTGAGCTTGTACAAGGAGGAGAAGGAATTCAAAAAGAGGTCGGGATGATAAACAAAAAGGGGGAAATCATAACCCAAGTCACTGTCAAAGGAGACAGATCAACAAGGAAGAAAAAGAAGAAAAACATGAAGAAGGCCTAAAAAGGGTGGAAGAACAAGAAAATTCCAACTGAGGGATTTTCCAAAGGTGACAAAGTACAATTAGTATATCAACAGCTGGGAACAGAAGATCATTACACTGTCAACCAAGTACTCTCTCTTGAGCACATTGAAATTGAGCATCAAGGCACACAGAGAAAGCTTACAGTGAGAGGTGACAAGTTGAGACATCACCAGCATCAACCACCTTAAAGGGAGTTCAATGTCAAGCTAGTGACAATAAAAGAGCGCTTCATGGGAGGCAACCCATGATTTAAGATTTCTGCCTTCTCTTTCATTCAATAAGCCATGATTACTTGAGCATGATTTTTGAACGTCCATAAAAAAAATGCATACATTGTTTTGAAGCACTGGTGGACGAAATTGTGATTCATTCTTTTCACTTCAACAATCCCAGGTAATGGCTCCAAAAACTTGGTGTCAATGCCATGGTTCACAACTTCGCACAACTAACCAGCAAGTGCACTGGGTCGTCCAAGTAATACCTTACGTGAGTAAGGGTCGATCCCACGGAGATTGTTGGTATGAAGCAAGCTATGGTCATCTTGTAAATCTCAGTCAGGCTTATCCATGTGGTTATGGGAGATTAGATAATTAAAAGATAAATAAAATAGGATAGAAATACTTATGTAATTCAATGGTGGGAATTTCAGATAGGCGTATGAAGATGCTGTGCTCCTCTTGAATATCTGCTTTCCTGCTGCTTTCATCCAATTCTTCTTACTCCTTTCCATGGCAAGTGGTGCGCGAAATCGTGATCACTACAACTTCGCACAACTAACCAGCAAGTGCACTGGGTCGTCCAAGTAATAAACCTTACGCGAGTAAGGGTCGATCCCACGGAGATTGTTGGTATGAAGCAAGCTATGGTCACCTTGTAAATCTTAGTCAGGCAGACTCAAATGGGTATAGATGATGAATAAAACATAAAGATGAAGATAGAGATACTTATGTATATCATTGATGAGAGCTTCAGATAAGCGTATGAAGATACTGTCCCTTCCGTTTCTCTGCTTTCCTACTGTCTTTATCCAATCCTTCTTACTCCTTTCCATGGCAAGCTTATGCAAGGGTTTCACCGTTGTCAGTGGCTACCTCCCATCCTCTCATTGAAAATGTTCAACGCACCCTGTCACTGCACGGCTATCCATCTGTCAGTTCTCAATCAGGCCGGAATAGAATCCAGTGATTCTTTTGCGTCTGTCACTAACGCCCCACCTTCAGGAGTTTGAAGCACGTCACAGTCATTCAATCATTGAATCCTACTCAGAATACCACAGACAAGGTTAGACCTTCCGGATTCTCTTGAATGCCGCCATCAGTTCTTGCCTATACCACGAAGACTCTGATCTCACGGAATGGCTGGCTCGTTTGTCAGGCGAGCACTCGATTGTCAGGTGATCAACCATGCATCGTGTATCAGGAATCCAAGAGATATTCACCCAATCTAAGGTAGAACAGAGGTGGTTGTCAGTCACACGTTCATAGGTGAGAATGATGATGAGTGTCACGGATCATCACATTCATCAAGTTGAAGAACAAGTGATATCTTGGACAAAGAACGAGCGGAATTGAATAGAAGAACAATAGTAATAGCATTAATACTCGAGGTACAGCAGAGCTCCACACCTTAATCTATGGTGTGTAGAAACTCCACCGTTGAAAATACATAAGAACAAGGTCTAGGCATGGCCGTGAGGCCAGCCTCCCAAAGTGATCAAAAGATCTAAAGAACAAGAGATTCCAAAGATCAAAAGATTCAAATACAATAGTAAAAGGTCCTATATATAGAGAACTAGTAGCCTAGGGTGTACAGAGATAAGTAAATGACATAAAAATCCACTTCCGGGCCCACTTGGTGTGTGCTTGGGCTGAGCAATGAAGCACTTTCGTGTAGAGACTCTTCTTGGAGTTAAACGCCAGCTTTTATGCCAGTTTGGCCGTTTAACTCCCATTTAGGTGCCAGTTCCGGCGTTTAACGGGGAAATCTGAAGGTGACTTTGAACGCCAGTTTGGGACATCAAATCTTGGGCAAAGTATGGACTATCATATATTGCTGGAAAGCCCAGGATGTCTAATTCCAACGCCGTTGAGAGCGCGCCAATTGGGCTTCTGTAGCTCCAGAAAATCCACTTCGAGTGCAGGGAGGTCAGAATCCAACAGCATCTGCAGTCCTTTTCAGTCTCTGGATCAGATTTTTGCTCAGGTCCCTCAATTTCAGCCAGAAAATACCTGAAATCACAGAAAAACACACAAACTCATAGTAAAGTCCAGAAAAGTGAATTTTAACTAAAAACTAATAAAAATATACTAAAAACTAACTAAATCCTACTAGAAACATACTAAAAACAATGCCAAAAAGCGTACAAATTATCCGCTCATCACAACACCAAACTTAAATTTTTGCTTGTCCCCAAGCAACTGAAAATCAAATAAGATAAA
Organism: Arachis stenosperma; assembly: GCF_014773155.1. NCBI lineage: Eukaryota > Viridiplantae > Streptophyta > Magnoliopsida > Fabales > Fabaceae > Arachis > Arachis stenosperma. The sequence continues at coordinate 48,541,947 of NC_080377.1, forward strand.
AAGAAGAGAATATGCAATGAATTCCAAAAACATCTGTGAAGATCAGTATTAATTAGATTAGCGGGGCTTTTAGCTTTTTGCCTCTGAATAGTTTTGGCATCTCACTCTATCCTTTGAAATTCAGAATGATTGGCTTCTTTAGGAACTCAGAATCCAGATAGTGTCATTGATTCTCCTAGTTAAGTATGATGATTCTTGAACACAGCTACTTTATGAGTCTTGGCCGTGGCCCAAAGCACTATGTCTTCCAGTATTACCACCGGATACATACATGCCACAGACACATAATTGGGTGAACTTTTTCAGATTGTGACTCAGCTTTGCTAGAGTCCCCAATTAGAGGTGTCCAGGGTTCTTAAGCACACTCTTTTTGCCTTGGATCACAACTTTATTTCTTTCTTTTTCTTTCTTTTTTTCTTTTTTTCGTTTTTTTTTCTTTTTTTCTTTTTTTTTTGTTTTTCTCTCTTTTTTTTTTGTATTCACTGCTTTTTCTTGCTTCAAGAATCATTTTTATGATTTTTCAGATCCTCAGTAACATGTCTCCTTTTTCATCATTCTTTCAAGAGCCAACATTCATGAACCACAAATTCAAAAGACATATGCACTGTTTAAGCATACATTCAGAAAACAAAAGTGTTGCCACCACATCAAAATAATTAAACTGTTATAAAATTCAAAATTCATGCAATTCTTTTCTTTTTCAATTAAGAACATTTTTTATTTAAGAAAGGTGATGGATTCATAGGACATTCATAACTTTAAGACATAGACACTAATGATCATAAGACACAAACATGGACAAACATAAAGCATAAATTTTCGAAAAACAAGAAAATAAAGAACAAGGAGATTAAAGAACGGGTCCACCTTAGTGATGGCGGCTTGTTCTTCCTCTTGAAGGTCTTATGGAGTGCTTGAGCTCCTCAATGTCTCTTCCTTGTCTTTGTTGCTCCTCTCTCATGATTCTTTGATCTTCTCTAATTTCATGGAGGAGGATGGAATGTTCTTGGTGCTCCACCCTTAGTTGTCCCATGTTGGAACTCAATTCTCCTAGGGAGGTGTTAATTTGCTCCCAATAGTCTTGTGGAGGAAAGTGCATCCCTTGAGGTATCTCAGGGATCTCATGATGAGAGGGGTCTCTTGTTTGCTCCATCCTTTTCTTAGTGATGGGCTTGTCCTCATCAATGGGGATGTCTCCCTCTATGTCAACTCCAACTGAATAACAGAGGTGACAAATGAGATGAGGAAAGGCTAACCTTGCTAAGGTAGATGACTTGTCCGCCACCTTATAAAGTTCTTGGGCTATAACCTCATGAACTTCCACTTCTTCTCCTATCATGATGCTATGGATCATGATGGCCCGGTCTAGAGTAACTTCGGACCGGTTGCTAGTGGGAATGATTGAGCGTTGGATAAACTCCAACCATCCTCTAGCCACGGGCTTGAGGTCATGCCTTCTCAATTGAACCGGCTTCCCTCTTGAATCTCTCTTCCATTGGGCGCCCTCTTCACAAATGTCAGTGAGGACTTGGTCCAACCTTTGATCAAAGTTGACCCTTCTAGTGTAAGGATGTTCATCTCCTTGCATCATAGGCAAGTTGAATGCCAACCTTACATTTTCCGGACTAAAATCCAAGTATTTCCCCCGAACCATAGTAAGCCAATTCTTTGGATCCGGGTTCACACTTTGATCATGGTTCTTGGTGATCCATGCATTGGCATAGAACTCTTGAACCATTAAGATTCCGACTTGTTGAATGGGGTTGGTAAGAACTTCCCAACCTCTTCTTCGGATCTCATGTCGGATCTCCGGATATTCACTCTTTTTGAGTGAAAAAGGGACCTCGGGGATCACCTTCTTCAAGGCCACAACTTCATAGAAGTGGTCTTGATGCACCCTTGAGATGAATCTCTCCATCTCCCATGACTCGGAGGTGGAAGCTTTTGCCTTCCCTTTCCTCTTTCTAGAGGTTTCTCCGGCCTTGGATGCCATAAATGGTTATGGAAAAACAAAAAGCAATGCTTTTACCACACCAAACTTAAAAGGTTTGCTCGTCCTCGAGCAAAAGAAGAAAGAAGAGAGTAGAAGAAGAAGAAATAAGGAAGAAGGGAATGGCTTTGTGTTTGGCCAAAGAGGGGGAGAAGTGGTGTTTAGGTTGTGTGAAAATGAAGGTGTGAAGAAGGGTTTATATAGGAGAGGGGGGCTCATGGGTCGGTCATGTATGGGTGGGTTCGGGAGGGAAAGTGGTTTGAATTTGAAAGGTGAGGTAGGTGGGGTTTTATGAAGGATGGATGTGAGTGGTGAAGAGAAAGATGGGATTTGATAGGTGAAGGGTTTTTGGGGAAGAGGTGTTGAGGTGATTGGTGAGTGGGTGAAGAAGGAAGAGGGTGGTGGAGTTGGTGGGGATCCTGTGGGGTCCACAGATCCTGAGGTGTCAAGGAAAAGTCATCCCTGCACCAAATGGCATGCAAAAACACGTTTTGTGCCAAATCTGGCGTTAAACGCCGGGCTGGTGCCCATTTCTGGCGTTTAACGCCAGGTTCTTGCCCTTTCCTGGCGTTTAACGCCAGTCTGGTGCCCCTTTCTGGCGTTAAATGCCCAGAATGGTGCCAGACTGGGTGTTAAATGCCCAACTGCTAGCCTTACTGGCGTTTAAATGCCAGTAGGTTCTTCCTCCAGGGTGTGCTGTTTTTCTTCCTGTTTTTCATTCTGTTTTTGCTTTTTCAATTGATTTTGTGACTTCTTATGATCATCAACCTACAAAAAACATAAAATAACAAAAGAAAAAAATATAACATTGGGTTGCCTCCCAACAAGCGCTTCTTTAATGTCAGTAGCTTGACAGAGGGCTCTCATGGAGCCTCACAGATACTCAGAGCAATGTTGAAACCTCCCAACACCAAACTTAGAGTTTGAATGTGGGGGTTCAACACCAAACTTAGAGTTTGGTTGTGGCCTCCCAACACCAAACTTAGAGTTTGACTGTGGGGGCTCTGCTTGACTCTGATTTGTGAGAAGCTCTTCATGCTTCCTCTCCATGGTGACAGAGGGATATCCTTGAGCCTTAAACACAAAAGATTCTTCATTCACTTGAATGATCAGTTCACCTCCATCAACATCAATCACAGCCTTTGCTGTGGCTAGGAAGGGTCTGCCAAGGATGATAGATTCATCCATGCATTTCCCAGTCTCTAGGACTATGAAATCAGCAGGGATGTAATGGTCTTCAATCTTCACCAAAACATCCTCTACAAGTCCATAAGCTTGTTTTCTTGAGTTGTCTGCCTTCTCTAGTGAGATTCTTGCAGCTTGTACCTCAAAGATCCCTAGCTTCTCCATTACAGAGAGAGGCATGAGGTTTACACTTGACCCTAAGTCACACAGAGCCTTCTTGAAGGTCATGGTGCCTATGGTGCAAGGTATGGAAAACTTCCCAGGATCTTGTCTCTTTTGAGGTAATTTCTGCCTAGACAAGTCATCCAGTTCTTTGGTGGGCAAAGGGGGTTCATCCTCCCAAGTCTCATCTCCAAATAACTTGTCATTTAGCTTCATGATTGCTCCAAGGTATTTAGCAACTTGCTCTTCAGTGACATACTCATCCTCTTCAGAGGAAGAATACTCATCAGAGCTCATGAAAGGCATAAGTAAGTCCAATGGAATCTCTATGGTCTCATTTTGAGCCTCAGATTCCCATGGTTCCTCATTAGGGAACTCATTGGAGGTCAGTGCACGCCCATTGAGGTCTTCCTCAGTGGCGTTCACTTCCTCTCCCTCCTCTCCAAATTTGGCCATGTTGATGGCCTTGCACTCTCCTTTTGGATTTTCTTCTGTATTGCTTGGAAGAGTACTAGGAGGGAGTTCAGTAACTTTCTTGCTCAGCTGTCCCACTTGTGCCTCCAAATTCCTAATGGAGGATCTTGTTTCAGTCATGAAACTTTGAGTGGTTTTGATTAGATCAGAGACCATGGTTGCTAAGTCAGAGGTGTTCTGCTTAGAGCTCTCTGTCTGTTGCTGAGAAGATGATGGAAAAGGCTTGCTATTGCTAAACCTGTTTCTTCCACCATTATTGTTGTTGAAACCTTGTTGAGGTCTCTCTTGATTCTTCCATGAGAAATTTGGGTGATTTCTCCATGAAGAATTATAGGTGTTTCCATAGGGTTCTCCTAGGTAATTCACCTCTTCCATTGAAGGGTTCTCAGGATCATAAGCTTCTTCTTCAGATGAAGCATCCTTAGTACTGTTTGGTGCATTTTGCATTCCTGACAGACTTTGAGAAATCAAATTGACTTGCTGAGTCAATATTTTGTTCTGAGCTAATATGGCATTCAGAGTGTCAATCTCAAGAACTCCTTTCTTCTGATTAGTCCCATTGTTCACAGGATTCCTTTCAGAAGTGTACATGAATTGGTTATTTGCAACCATTTCAATTAGCTCTTGAGCTTCTGTAGGCGTCTTCTTCAGATGAAGAGATCCTCCAGCAGAGCTATCCAAAGACATATTGGATAGTTCAGAGAGACCATCATAGAAAATACCTATGATGCTCCATTCAGAAAGTATGTCAGATGGACATTTTCTGATCAATTGTTTGTATCTTTCCCAAGCTTCATAGAGGGATTCTCCATCCTTCTGTCTGAAGGTTTGGACTTCCACTCTAAGCTTACTCAATTTTTGAGGTGGAAAGAACTTTGCCAAGAAGGCATTGACTAGCTTTTCCCATGAGTCCAGGCTTTCTTTAGGTTGTGAGTCCAACCATGTCCTAGCTCTGTCTCTTACAGCAAAAGGGAATAGCATAAGTCTGTAGACCTCAGGGTCAACCCCATTAGTCTTGATAGTGTCACAGATTTGCAAGAATTCAGCTAAAAACTGATGAGGATCTTCCAATGGAAGTCCATGGAACTTGCAATTCTGTTGCATTAGAGAAACTAATTGAGGCTTAATCTCAAAGTTGTTTGCTCCAATGGCAGGGATAGAGATGCTTCTCCCATAGAAGTCGGGAGTAGGTGCAGTAAAGTCACCCATCACCTTCCTTGCATTGTTTGCATTGTTGTTATTTTCGGCTGCCATGTCTTCTTCTTCTTTGAAGATTTCTGTTAGGTCCTCTACAGAGAGTTGTGCCTTAGCTTCTCTTAGTTTTCGCTTCAAGGTCCTTTCAGGTTCAGGGTCAGCTTCAACAAGAATGCCTTTGTCTTTGCTCCTGCTCATATGAAAGAGAAAAGAACAAGAAAATATGGAATCCTTTATGTCACAGTATAGAGATTCCGTGAGGTGTCAGAAGAAAAGAAAAATAGAAGGAAGAGGTAGAAGAATTCGAACTTAATTAGATAGAGTTCGAATTGTGCATTGAGAAGGAGTGGTACTCCATAAATAGAAGGATGTGGGAAGAGAGGAAGAAATTTTCAAAAATCAAGTGAAATATTTTGAAAACATTTTTGAAAAACTTTAATTGATTTTCGAAAATCAAGAGTGGGAAATAAATTAAGTAATTTTTGAAAAAGATTTTGAAATTAGAAATCAAAAAGATATGATTAAAAACTGTTTTGAAAAAGGTGTGATTAAAAAGATATGATAAAAAATTATGCTTTTAAAAAGGTATGATTGAAAAGATATGATTTGAAAACAATTTTAAAAAGATTTGATTTTAAAAATTAATGACTTCCCTAACAAGAAAAGATATGATTCAAACATTAAACCTTTTTCAACAGAAAAGGCAACATACTTAAAATGTTCAATCAAATCATTAATTGTTAGTAAGTATCTTTGAAAAAGGAAAGAAATTGATTTTGAAAACATTTGATTGAAAAGATATGATTTGAAAAAGATTTGATTTTGAAAAACTTTGAAAACTTGAAAAAAATTGATTTTGAAAACAAAATCCTCCCGCTTGTGCCATCCTGGCGTTAAACGCCCAGAATGGTGCACATTCTGGCGTTTAACGCCCAATGCACTACCTTTTTGGGCATTAAACGCCTAACCAGGCACCCTGGCTGGCGTTTAAATGCCAGTCTGTCCTTCTTCACTGGGCGTTTTGAACGCCCAGCTTTTTCTGTGTAATTCCTCTGCTGCATGTTCTGAATCTTCAGTTCCCTATACTATTGACTTGAAAATAGAACCAAGATCAAATAAACAATGCATGCAAGACACCAAACTTAAAGGAACAAGAAGCTTCCATGAAGAACCTAGAGAGGCAGATTGGGCAAATCTCCAAACAGATTTCTGTTGAAAAACCATCAAGCTCACTACCAAGTGACACCATTCCTAACCCAAAGGAAGAATGCAAGGTCGTGCAACTAAGAAGTGAAAAGATGTTAGTGGATGGTAACCAAGGAGCAACCAAGAATAATGACAATGAGCCAACAAAGAATGATGAAGCCATCAACAAGGACATGACAAGCAAGAATATCCCAGAAAAACTCACAAAGGAAAACAACCAACCACAGAATCTGAAGAAGGGAAAGCAGATCATGGAAGAACCAATTCCAAGACAACTTCAAGGGGAGAAAAGCTTGACACCCCTAATACCTTATCCACAGAGATTTCACAAAGAGACAAAGGATCAGCATTTCCACAAATTTCTTGAGACTTTCAAGAAGCTGGAAATCAACATACCTTTGGCTGAGGCATTGGAGCAAATGCCTCTGTATGCCAAGTTCTTAAAGGAGCTCATCAACAAGAAGAGAAGATGGAATGAGAAGGAGACTGTAATGCTTAGTGAAGAATGTAGTGCACTCATAAAAAAGGGACTCCCTCCCAAGCTTGAAGATCCTGGAGGTTTCTTCCTACCCTGCACTATTGGAAGCCTATTCATCAACAAGGGGATGTGTGACTTAGGAGCAAGCATAAATCTAATCCCATCTTCTTTAGTGAAAAAGCTTAGCATAGAGGAGGTGAAACCAATACAGATGTCTTTGGAGTTGGTGGACCAATCAGTAATATATCCTAAAGGGCTGATTGAGAACCTTTTAGTTAAGGTTGACAAGTTCATCTATCCGGCAGATTTTGTGATCCTGGATTCTTCAGAAAATGGAAACGACTCCATAATACTTGGTCGACCATTTTTGGCCACTGCTAGAGCCATTGTGGATATAGAGCAGGGAGAGCTAACCCTCAGGATGCATGAGGAGAGCATCACCTTGAAAGTCTTTCCAGAATTACAAAGGAATGAAGAAACAAGCAAGACAAGTGGTGACTTCCTTCCAAAGCAAGCAACCGATAAAACAATAGAACAGGAGAGTGAGCTTGTACAAGGAGGAGAAGGAATTCAAAAAGAGGTCGGGATGATAAACAAAAAGGGGGAAATCATAACCCAAGTCACTGTCAAAGGAGACAGATCAACAAGGAAGAAAAAGAAGAAAAACATGAAGAAGGCTTACAAAGGGTGGAAGAACAAGAAAATTCCAACTGAGGGATTTTCCAAAGGTGACAAAGTACAATTAGTATATCGACAGCTGGGAACAGAAGATCATTACACTGTCAACCAAGTACTCTCTCTTGAGCACATTGAAATTGAGCATCAAGGCACACAGAGAAAGCTTACAGTGAGAGGTGACAAGTTGAGACATCACCAGCATCAACCACCTTAAAGGGAGTTCAATGTCAAGCTAGTGACAATAAAAGAGCGCTTCATGGGAGGCAACCCATGATTTAAGATTTCTGCCTTCTCTTTCATTCAATAAGCCATGATTACCTGAGCATGATTTTTGAACGTCCATAAAAAAAATGCATACATTGTTTTGAAGCACTGGTGGACGAAATTGTGATTCATTCTTTTCACTTCAACAATCCCAGGTAATGGCTCCAAAAACTTGGTGTCAATGCCATGGTTCACAACTTCGCACAACTAACCAGCAAGTGCACTGGGTCGTCCAAGTAATACCTTACGTGAGTAAGGGTCGATCCCACGGAGATTGTTGGTATGAAGCAAGCTATGGTCATCTTGTAAATCTCAGTCAGGCTTATCCATGTGGTTATGGGAGATTAGATAATTAAAAGATAAATAAAATAGGATAGAAATACTTATGTAATTCAATGGTGGGAATTTCAGATAGGCGTATGAAGATGCTGTGCTCCTCTTGAATCTCTGCTTTCCTGCTGCTTTCATCCAATTCTTCTTACTCCTTTCCATGGCAAGTGGTGCGCGAAATCGTGATCACTACAACTTCGCACAACTAACCAGCAAGTGCACTGGGTCGTCCAAGTAATAAACCTTACGCGAGTAAGGGTCGATCCCACGGAGATTGTTGGTATGAAGCAAGCTATGGTCACCTTGTAAATCTTAGTCAGGCAGATTCAAATGGGTATAGATGATGAATAAAACATAAAGATAAAGATAGAGATACTTTTGTATATCATTGATGAGAGCTTCAGATAAGCGTATGAAGATACTGTCCCTTCCGTCTCTCTGCTTTCCTACTGTCTTCATCCAATCCTTCTTACTCCTTTCCATGGCAAGCTTATGCAAGGGTTTCACCGTTGTCAGTGGCTACCTCCCATCCTCTCATTGGAAATGTTCAACGCACCCTGTCACGGCACGGCTATCCATCTGTCGGTTCTCAATCAGGCCGGAATAGAATCCAGTGATTCTTTTGCGTCTGTCACTAACGCCCCGCCTTCAGGAGTTTGAAGCACGTCACAGTCATTCAATCATTGAATCCTACTCAGAATACCACAGACAAGGTTAGACCTTCCGGATTCTCTTGAATGCCGCCATCAGTTCTTGCCTATACCACGAAGACTCTGATCTCACGGAATGGCTGGCTCGTTTGTCAGGCGAGCACTCGGTTGTCAGGCGATCAACCATGCATCGTGTATCAGGAATCCAAGAGATATTCACCCAATCTAAGGTAGAACGGAGGTGGTTGTCAGTCACACGTTCATAGGTGAGAATGATGATGAGTGTCACGGATCATCACATTCATCAAGTTGAAGAACAAGTGATATCTTGGACAAAGAACGAGCGGAATTGAATAGAAGAACAATAGTAATTGCATTAATACTCGAGGTACAGTAGAGCTCCACACCTTAATCTATGGTGTGTAGAAACTCCACCGTTGAAAATACATAAGAACAAGGTCTAGGCATGGCCGTGAGGCCAGCCTCCCAAAGTGATCAAAAGATCTAAAGAACAAGAGATTCCAAAGATCAGAAGATTCAAATACAATAGTAAAAGGTCCTATATATAGAGAACTAGTAGCCTAGGGTGTACAGAGATGAGTAAATGACATAAAAATCCACTTCCGGGCCCACTTGGTGTGTGCTTGGGCTGAGCAATGAAGCATTTTCGTGTAGAGACTCTTCTTGGAGTTAAACGCCAGCTTTTATGCCAGTTTGGGCGTTTAACTCCCATTTAGGTGCCAGTTCCGGCGTTTAACGCTGGGAAATCTGAAGGTGACTTTGAACGCCAGTTTGGGCCATCAAATCTTGGGCAAAGTATAGACTATCATATATTGCTGGAAAGCCCAGGATGTCTACTTTCCAACGCCGTTGAGAGCGCGCCAATTGGGCTTCTGTAGCTCCAGAAAATCCACTTCAAGTGTAGGGAGATCAGAATCCAACAGCATCTGCAGTCCTTTTCAGTCTCTGGATCAGATTTTTGCTCAGGTCCCTCAATTTCAGCTAGAAAATACCTGAAATCACAGAAAAACACACAAACTCATAGTAAAGTCCAGAAAAGTGAATTTTAACTAAAAACTAATAAAAATATACTAAAAACTAACTAAATCCTACTAGAAACATACTAAAAACAATGCCAAAAAGCGTACAAATTATCCGCTCATCAGCAAGCTGTTTGTAAGGCATCACCGTTGTCAATGGCTACATCCCATCCTCTCAGTGAAAAAGGTCCAAATGTTCTGTCACGGCACGGCTAATCATCTGTCGGTTCTCAATCAGGTTGGAATAGAATCCCTTGATTCTTTTGCGTTTGTCATCACGCCCAGCCTTCAGGAGTTTGAAGCTCGTCACAGTCATTCAATCCCAGAATCCTACTCGGAATACCATAGACAAGGTTTAGAATTTCCGGATTCTCAAGAATGCTGCCATCAATTCTAGCTTATACCACGAAGATTCTGTTGGGGAATCTAAGAGATATGCGCCCGGCCTAAGGTAGAACGGAAGTGGTTGTCAGTCACGCGCGTTCATAGGTGAGAATGATGATGAGTGTCACGGATCATCACATTCATCAAGGTGAAGTGCAACGTATATCTTGGATTAAGAATAAAATTGATTTGGATAGAAAATAATAGTAATTGCATTGAAACCTGAGGTACAGCAGAGCTCCACACCCTTAATCTATGGTGTGTAGAAACTCCACCGTTGAAAATACATAAGTGAGAGATTCAGGCATGGCCGAATGGCCAGCCCCCAAAACGTGATCACAGGATTCAAAATACAATCCAGGATCAAAACCAAGATGATAATATGATAGTAAAGAATTCTATTTATAATAAACTAGCTACTAGGGTTTACAGAAGTAAGTAATTGATGCATAAATCCACTTCCGGGGCCCACTTGGTGTATGTTTGGGCTGAGCTTGGTCTATCCACGAGCTGAGGCTTTTCTTGGAGTTGAACTCCAAGTTATAACGTGTTTTGGGCGTTCAACTCCGGATCATGACGTGTTTCTGGCGTTTAACTCCAGACAGCAGCATGTACTTGGTGTTCAACGTCAAGTTACGTCGTCAATTTTCGAATAAAGTATGGAATATTATATATTTCTGGAAAGCTCTGGATGTCTACTTTCCAACGCCGTTGAGAGCGCGCCATTTGGAGTTCTGTAGCTCCAGAAAATCCATTTTAAGTGCAGGGTGGTCAGATTCCAACAGCATCAGCAGTCTTTTTGTCAGCCCTTTTCAGAGTTTTGCTCAAGTCCCTCAATTTCAGCCAGAATTTACCTGAAATCACAGAAAAACACACAAACTCATAGTAAAGTCCAGAAATGTGAATTTAACATAAAAACTAGTGAAAACATCCCTAAAAGTAGCTTGAACTTACTAAAAACTACCTAAAAACAATGCCAAAAAGCGTATAAATTATCCGCTCATCAAGCACATGTCAAACTTCTAAGTTTGGTGTACCTTAGGGCACACCCAAGTTCATTTTTCAAAAAAAGGGGATTATTCTTAGAACATATGCATAATTCTTTTGATGAAGCATATGACCAAACACTAAGTTTGGTGTCTGTATGTGTAACAATGTTCACAAGATCATTTCCCAATCATGGAATCAAAACCATACAGAAAGGGATCATGCACAAAATATTTTTTTTAAAATACATCAATTGTGAAAAATGGTTTGCATTGCTAAGCCGTCCCCTCAATAAAAGATAAGTTTGGTGTTCACCAACTTTTAACATCTTTAATTAAGGGACATAATTGACCATGAAAGAAAATAAATAAATAAATAAATAAATAATAAATAATAATAAACAAAACAAAACAATTTTTTTCTTTATTGCAAATAAATTGCCAACGACTATATTAATGATCTAATGCTAGCTCCAAGCAATCAGACAAATTATTCGACTATTTAACTGCTTTTTAGCTTTGATTCCATAACCTTTAGCAAGGACACAATGTTTCAAATATGGTTAACTTGTTGCATCTGAGACAGTGGCAAACAATTAAGTTTGGTGTTCACACACCAAAACAAATCCAAGAGCCACACTCAATTTATGCATACTAACCATACACTTAAGGGCTTGAGAAGTAAGCAACTTTGAGAATTAGGCAGGACATGAGTCAATAATTGAAGATATTGTGCATCCTAACTCAAAGAAAACACAACAGAAGGAAGAATCAAAGGGCTGCAACTTCAAAGGTTGTATCTAAACTTAATCCTTGCTGCTGTGTATTATTTTGAACATGGGAACCATTATATATCCTGCTAAAGTGTTTATTTAGTTGCAAGTGAAATTGTTTGATTATGTATGCTAAATCTGCATAATGCTTGTCATTCATCACTTAGCTTTAATTTTGTTTTGTTTCTCATATGCTTGAATAAAAGAGATTTTGTTTGAATTGAAAAGTGAAATATCCAATGTTGCATAAGTAAGAATGGAAGTTAATGGTGGTATATATGTTTGATTAAATGCATAACTCATGAAATAATTGTTGCATAATATCATTTTCATTTAAGTGAGAGTTAGCTTGCTATTACAAAGACTCTTATCAATAAAGGAAAAGCCCTTGAGGACAAAAATAGAAAGAAAAGGAAGAAGAAAAAGCCAAAGTGGCAAGAAAAACAAAGAATAAAGGTTGGACACCAATAGCTTGGACCCTAGGACATATGCCTGTGGTGTTCTTGTACTAAGATATGCTTGGATGAGTAAATTCTAAGGGGTATTTTAAAACCCGGTCACTTAGATCAACTGATTTGGGATGGCCAATTGAAAGTCCACAATAAAGAGCAACTTAGATACAGAACATTTAGTTATCCAAAGAGATGCTGGGCATCAATGATCCTAGGAAGAAATAGTGAGCCATGTGTCTGTGGTGGAAAGATGTTGAGCAAAAGAAAAAAAATAAAGCCAAAGGCTACTACTGCAACATTAGACACCAAACCTCCAAAAGAATAAGCTTGTCAAGCATTATAAGAAAGAAAAGTTAGCAAGGGAGTAATTAAAAAGTAAGTCTTATAACAGCAAGTTTAGCAAGCCTTTGATGAAAAATGTATACTATGTAACAGCAAACAATAACTTGAGTTATCATTGTCTGCATAAAGACTCCATAAATCAAGTTCTGCTATTTGCTTAATAAGGATATGTTTCTTTTCTTGTTCATTTGATTTTCTCTTAGTTTTGATGCTTGCTTGGGGACAAGCAAGATTTAAGTTTGGTGTTGTGATGACAAGTCATCATATACCCATTTTTCAAGCTAATTTCACTTGTTTTATTAGTCTTTATGCACTTTCTTGCATCCTAAGTAAGTGGTTTGGAGTGAAAATGCATAACTTCCTTAAATCAAACAACCACCATGAAATTAATGTTAACTCATGAGGTTTAAGCTAAATTTAATTGATTTTTAATTGATTTATAAGCCTTGTGAATTTAGTGATACTTGGAGTGGTTGTTTTGGTTGATTGTAGGTGAAGAAAAGAAGAAAAGAGAAAGCGTGGCCTAAGAAAGCGTGGCCCAAGGAGAAGAAAACGTGGTCAAAGGAAGGAGAAGTGTGCCGCATGGAAGGGAGGAAGCAAGCATTGCCCTCCACAAGGGCACACTGCCCTCTAGGAGGGCAACATAAGGAAACAAGGCTTGAAGAGGCAACTCTGCCCTGCCCACGACAAGGGCAGAGCACAAAATTGTGCCTTGGATCAAAGAAGAGAAAAACCTTGCCCTGCCCTCCACAAGGGCAGTATCGAGCTCACTAGAGGAATAAATCAAAGGAAAAAGTTCACCTAAGCTTGCTACAAGAATTGAACACGGCACCATGAGGAAGCAAGGATTTAAGCCTCACTTTGGTACCAAGAGAACCAAGAAAAATAGGTAGCGTGTGTGTCATCCAAGTTTTGAACACGGGGCTTCAAGTTGGAAACATTGCCCTGCCCTCCGCGAGGGCAGGGCAGCATTTTGTTGTGGCACGGCCAGTGCACCATTCTGGCGCACCAAGGCATCACTCGGCAGCACCAGCAGCACGCGCAGGCACCAAACTGGCGCACCAGAAATTTCTGCCCTACCCTCCGCGAGGGCAGGGCAGCATCCTGCAAGCACGCATCGCACGCACCAACGCACCAAGGCCGCACGCACCATTTTCTGCCCTGCCCTCCACAAGGGCAGGGCAGCCTCCTGGAAGCAAGTTTTCATGGGCCAAAAATTGAATTAAAAATCTAATTTAATTCATTTCTTCACCAAATCAAAAGCCCATCCAAACCCCAAGATCCAAGAATAGAAAGTGTATAAATAGGAGCTAGTTTGATGTAATTAGAACTTTTTACTTGACTTTTGAATTTGGCACTTTCTTTGGAGCTTTGAATTTTGCAACTTTTCTTTGAGAGACTTGACCGAGATTTCAGAGAATTAGGGAGGAGAATTGATCTCTCTTCTTCCTCGTTCTTGCTTGGGCATTTTCTAATTTTCTTGTTTGAGTCTTGGGTGTTAAGAATTGAGGAAATTCTGTCTCAATCTCCACTCAAGAGCTCTTTAATTTCTCTTCTGCATAATTGAATTCATTTACATTCCCTTTACTGCTTCTTCTTTAATTTCTTGTCAATTGCTTTGAGAACTTGGATCTGGGAAGGCAATTGAGATCTAGGCTTTGCTACCTAGTCTCTGGAGTCCTGAGATCCCAATTTTCTTTTGGTTCTTCTGTGAACCCTTGCTGCACTCAATTTCCTTACTGTTTGAGTTCTAATTGCTTCTAATTCAATTTCTGCTCTATTAATTGTTGCAATTCAACTTCTCTTTGCTTAGATTCTGAAATCCCAGTCCTCAAATCCCTTTCACATTCAAGCAACTTATATTCCTTGCATTTTAAGTTACTGCAATTTACATTTCTTGCACTTTAAGTTTCAGTCATTTACTTTCTTGTTCTTTAAGATTCAGCAAGTTTACTTTCCTGCTCTTTAATTTACTGCAATTTTCCCCTCTCCCTTTACATTTCAAGCAATTTAGCTTCTGTTAAATACAAACCACTCAACCAAAACTTAATTCGCTTGACTAAATCAACCACTAAACTAAAATTGCTCAATCCTTCAATCTCTGTGGGATCGACCTCACTCATGTGAGTTATTATTACTTGATGCGACCCGGTACACTTGCCGGTGAGTTTTGTGTCGGATCGTTTTCTGCACATCAGTTGACACTAAAGTTGAGGGAGAAAACCTGCCCCGAAAGTGCAATGATGAACATGGTATCAACCTGTATTAAGGCCTACTGACCTCTTCACCTTCCAAAAAGTATAACTCGAGTTGTAGAGCTCCAAATGATGCGCTTCCAAAGGCATTGGAAAGTAGACATCCAGGGCTTTCCAACAATATATAATAGTATGGGTGGACACTAAGTTTGAGCTTCAAAAACGGGAAATCACTGGCGTTATTGAGACTCAACATTTTCAGTAACGTTGGCATATATGCCAGCAACCATGTCCACTTCAAAGGAGCATAACTTGAGCTACAGAGGTCCAATTGAGATGATTCTAGTTGCGTGAGAAAGCTGACATTCAGAGCTTTCCAACGATGTATAATACTCTATAGTGGGCATGAAATTGGAGTACAAACAAGAGGCATCTTTTAAGCCCCAAAAACACCAACTGGGCAGCAAGTGAAACGTTAGCCACAATAACTTTAGCACTAACGCCACACTTGTAGCGTTAGAGTGGCTAACTTTAGCACTAACTTTAGCACCTGGACCTCAACTTGACTCACTTTTCTCTCAAGTCCACTTCAAAGCCCAAGCAAGCAAGCCCACAATTGTCAACCAATCAAGACCACAAGAAGCATCTAGAATAGGAATTTTCATTTAATTGTAATTTGCTTTTATTTTCATTTTGTAATTTAGGAGAGCCTATATAAAGGCCTTAGTCTTTACATTGAAGGATCCTGGAATGGAGGGGTCTTCGGACTCCCTCCCCTCACACACTTTTCTTTCTTTTCTTGTACTTTTCGTTTTATGAATTTTGAATTTTCAATTTCAGTTTTAATCTTCATCTCTACTTTTATGCACTTTCTTTCTTTTCTATTTTGTTAGAGCAATGACCAACTAACTCTTTTTATTGGGTTAGAGAGCTCTATTGTGATTTAATGAATTAAGTGTAGTTCTTCTTCTTCTTCTTTCTTTTCTCTTGATTTTACTAGAGAGCTTTCGATCTTCATCCAATTGGGTAGTTATCTTGGAAAAGAAACTATTCATACTTGGATCTCTTCTGAACCTTGAAAGAGGAATGAAGAGTTCATGCTAGAAATGCTTTCTCATGCTGGACCAAATTGGGTGTGGATGGATATGTGACTATAATCCTTCCAACACTTGATTTGGGAAATGCATGTGGTATAATCAGTGACCATGCTTCATCTCTTCTCATGAGCAATTGACCAAGGAATTGGCTATTGATCAAGATTTGAGAGATTGAATTACAAGTAATTGTAATTCGATCACTTAAGATTGCCAAGGAAATCAATGAATGATTGAGGAAGAGATGAGAATGAACTTGATCCGGAGGATTGCAATATCTCTTGATCCCAATGTTCATCTTATTTTTAGTTCTTACATTTACTTTTCTTGCCATTTTACTTCTATGCACTCTATTGCTTTCTTTACTTTTCTATAAATTTACAATTCCTGCTGCTCATCATCCAAATCTGAATCGTCTAACTAGGATAATCAATTAACCATTGATTGATTAATCCATTAATCTCTGTGGGATTCGACCTCACTCTATTGTGAGTTTTTACTTGACGACAAATTCGGTACACTTGCCGAATGGAAATTTGTTGAGAGACAAGTTTTACCCCGATCACCTAACCTTAATTCAATCTTTCCTTTAACACCAAAATTGACCTTTTTTCATGAATTTGATTGGATCAATAATCAATCAATCTAAGATAGTTGTAAAGCACAAAAAATCATGAGATCTATTTTAAGTCTTCAGAGTAATTATAAACTCCAAGAAAACTCACCAATACAGTAAATATAAAAAACAAAAGATAAAAAAAGAACAAGAAGAGCAGCAAAAAATGCAAATAAGACCTTGAGGAAAAAGTTAATTACCTCAACTTCCTTCATCCAAGAAGTAGCCTTCTGAACCTGCTCACTCTCCCAGCCTTTGATGACAGCATCTTCTCTTTTGAATCTGTTGTTAATCTTTGCAATCTTGTTCTGCATGCTGATATCTTTGCATTAACCTCCTCTTTTTTCACCCTTTGCACTAAAACCTCCTCCTTCTTTGATGTTATACTTGTAATATAAATGTAAAAAAGTGATGATCATAAACTAGCCCTGCAACTGCAGCCTTAGCCATAGTTACTGAAATCCTGGTCTAGGAACAAGTATGCAGCTCAATGCATCACACAACATGCTACTTTTTATTAGGGACATAGAACAGTCTGAAACATCAATTAACAATTAACAATAGAACAATAGAATAGTCTGAAACTAATTCTATCTTGCAAATTGCCTAAACAATAGAACAATTAACACACTACGACAAACTAACAACCAAGGTAAAAAGCAAAAATGAAAAATGATCAAAGCTTATTCAAAATGCATATACCTTATTGATGAGCGGATAATTTATACGCTTTTTGGCATTGTTTTTAGTATGTTTCTAGTAGGATTTAGTTAGTTTTTAGTATATTTTTATTAGTTTTTAGTTAAAATTCACTTTTCTGGACTTTACTATGAGTTTGTGTGTTTTTCTGTGATTTCAGGTATTTTCTGGCTGAAATTGAGGGACCTGAGCAAAAATCTGATTCAGAGGCTGAAAAGGACTGCAGATGCTGTTGGATTCTGACCTCCCTGCACTCGAAGTGGATTTTCTGGAGCTACAGAAGCCCAATTGGCGCGCTCTCAACGGCGTTAGAAAGTAGACATCCTGGGCTTTCCAGCAATATATAATAGTCCATACTTTGCCCAAGATTTGATGGCCCAAACCGGCGTTCAAAGTCACCTACAGAATTTCCAGCGTTAAACGCCGGAACTGGCACCAAAATGGGAGTTAAACGCCCAAACTGGCATAAAAGTTGGCGTTTAACTCCAAGAAGAGTCTCTGCACGAAAATGCTTCATTGCTCAGCCCAAGCACACACCAAGTGGGCCCGGAAGTGGATTTTTATGTCATTTACTCATCTTTGTACACCTTAGGCTTCTAGTTTTCTATAAGTAGGACCTTTGACTATTGTATTTTCATCTTGGTTCTTCTGGTTCCCTCTCTGGGGCCGAAACCAATGATCACTTTTGTTCTTATGTATTTTCAACGGTGAAGTTTCTACACACCATAGATTAAGGTGTGGAGCTCTGCTGTACCTCGAGTATTAATGCAATTACTATTGTTCTTCTATTCAATTCTGCTTGTTCTTGTTCCAAGATATCACTTGTTCTTCAACTTGATGAATGTGATGATCCGTGACACTCATCATCATTCTCACCTATGAACGTGTGACTGACAACCACCTCCGTTCAACCTTAGATTGAGTAGATATCTCTTGGATTCTTTAACCGGAATCTTTGTGGTATAAGCTAGAACTGATGGCGGCATTCAAGAGAATCCGGAAGGTCTAAACCTTGTCTGTGGTATTCTGAGTTGGATTCAATGATTGAATGACTGTGACGTGCTTCAAACTCCTAGCTGGCGGGGCGTTAGTGACAGACGCAAAAGAATCACTGGATTCTATTCCGGCCTGACCGAGAACCGACAGATGATTAGCCATGCTGTGACAGAGCATAGGAACGTTTTCACTGAGAGGATGGGAGGTAGCCACTGACAACGGTGAAACCCTACATACAGCTTGCCATGGAAAGGAGTAAGAAGGATTGGATGAAGACAGTAGGAAAGCAGAGAGATGGAAGGGAAAGCATCTTCATACACTTATCTGAAGCTTTCACCAATGATATACATAAGTATCTCTATCTTTATCTTTATGTTTCATTCATCATCTATACCCATTTGAGTCTGCCTGACTGAGATTTACAAGGTGACCATAGCTTGCTTCATACCAACAATCTCCGTGGGATCGACCCTTACTCACGTAAGGTATTACTTGGACGACCCAGTGCACTTGCTGGTTAGTTGTGCAAAGTTGTGTAGTGATCACAATTTCGCGCACCAAGTTTTTGGCGCCGTTGCCGGGGATTGTTTCGAGTATGGACAACTGACGGTTCATCTTGTTGCTTAGATTAGGTATTTTTTTTTCTTCAGAGTTCTTAAGAATGAATTCTAGTGTTTCAAGGTGATGCTCTCATCATCACCAAAGCTGATTGATTCTCATCAATTTAGCTCTTGAATGTAATGTCCTGCTGAAGCTTGGCTAGCCATGTCTAATTCCTTTAGACTAAAGCTTTAGACTAACATTGCATGATTCCTGGAATTCTCATTAAGAATTCTGAAACCTTTATTTTCTATTTTCATATAATTTTCGAAAAAATCCAAAAAAAAAAATTACAAAATCATAAAAAAAACCAAAAATATTTCTTGTTTAAAGTCTAGTGTCTCATTTTAAGTTTGGTGTCAATTGCATGTTTCTGTTCTTCTTGCATTCATTCATGTGTCTTAAGTGTTCTTCAAGATGTTCTTGATGATTTCCTTGCTCTGATCTTTGAATTCTATTGACTTGAGCATTTCGGTTGTTTGTCATATG
Source organism: Arachis stenosperma (assembly GCF_014773155.1). NCBI lineage: Eukaryota > Viridiplantae > Streptophyta > Magnoliopsida > Fabales > Fabaceae > Arachis > Arachis stenosperma. The sequence goes on from NC_080377.1 coordinate 48,561,224, forward strand.
CATTCTCATTTTGTTAGTGTCAGTATTATACAAACTTCTAAGTTTGGTGTCTTGCATGCATTGTTTATTTGATTTTAGTTGCATTTTGATTATTCCTCATTATTAAAAATCCAAAAAATATTTTTAATTTGTGTCTTTTCAAGTCAATAATACAGAGAATTGAAGATTCAGAACATACTGCAGAGGAATTATACAGAAAAAGCTGGGCGTTCAAAACACCCAGTGAAGAAGGCAGACTGGCGTTTAAACGCCAGCCAGGGTGCCTGGTTGGGCGTTTAACGCCCAAAAAGGTAGTGCACTGGGCGTTAAACGCCAGAATGTGCACCATTCTGGGCGTTTAACGCCAAGATGGCACAAGAGGGAGGATTTTGTTTTCAAATCAATTTTTTTCAAGTTTTCAAAGTTTTTCAAAATCAAATCTTTTTCAAATCATATCTTTTCAATCAAACCTTTTTCAAAATCAATTTCTTTCCTTTTTCAAAGATACTTACTATCAGTTAATGATTTGATTCAACATTTTAAGTATGTTGCCTTTTCTGTTGAGAAAGGTTTAATGTTTGAATCATATCTTTTCTTGTTAGGCAAGTCATTAATTTTTTTAAAATCAAATCTTTTTAAAATTGTTTTCAAATCATATCTTTTCAATCATATCTCTTTAAAAGCATAACTTTTCAATCATATCTTTTTAATCACATCTTTTTCAAAATAGTTTTCAATCATATCTTTTTAAATTCTAATTTCAAAATCTTTTTCTAAAATTACTTGATTTCTTCTCCATTCTTAGTTTTTGAAAATCAATTCAAGTTTTTCAAAATGTTTTTAAAATCTTTTACCTAATTTTCGAAAATTTCTTCCCCTCTTCTCACATCCTTCTATTTGTGGAGTAACACTCCTCCTCAATGCACAATTCGAACTCTATCTCACTAAGTTCGAATTCTCTACTTCTTCCTTCTATTTTTCGTTTCTTCTGACACCTCAAGGAATCTCTATACTGTGACATAGAGGATTCCATATTTTCTTGTTCTCTTCTCTTTCATATGAGTAGGAACAAAGACAAAGGCATTTTATTGAAGCTGACCCTGAACCTGAAAGGACCTTGAAGCGAAAGCTAAGAGAAGCTAAGGCACAACTCTCTGTAGAGGACCTGACAGAAATCTTCAAAGAAGAAGAACCCATGGCAGCCGAAAATAACAACAATGCCAACAATGCAAGGAAGGTGCTGGGTGACTTTACTGCACCTACTCCCGACTTCTATGGGAGAAGCATCTCTATCCCTGCCATTGGAGCAAACAACTTTGAGCTTAAGCCTCAATTAGTTTCTCTAATGCAACAGAATTGCAAATTCCATGGACTTCCATTGGAAGATCCTCATCAGTTTTTAGCTGAATTCTTGCAAATCTGTGACACTATCAAGACTAATGGGGTTGACCCTAAGGTCTACAGACTTATGCTATTCCCTTTTGCTGTAAGAGACAGAGCTAGAATATGGTTGGACTTACAACCTAAAGACAGCCTGAACTCTTGGGAAAAGCTAGTCAATGCCTTCTTGGCAAAGTTCTTTCCACCTCAAAAATTGAGTAAGTGTAGAGTGGAAGTCCAAACCTTCAGACAAAAGGATGGAGAATCCCTCTATGAAGCTTGGGAAAGATACAAACAATTGATCAGAAAGTGTCCATCTGACATGCTTTCTAAATGGAGCATCATAGGTATTTTCTATGATGGTCTCTCTGAACTATCCAAGATGTCCTTGGATAGCTCTGCTGGAGGATCTCTTCATCTGAAGAAGACGCCTACAGAAGCTCAAGAGCTAATTGAAATGGTTGCAAATAACCAATTCATGTACACTTCTGAAAGAAATCCTGTGAACAATGGGACTAATCAGAAGAAAGGAGTTCTTGAGATTGATACTCTGAATGCCATTCTGGCTCAAAACAAGATATTGACTCAACAAGTCAATTTGATTTCTCAAAGTCTGTCTGGAATGCAAAATGCACCAAGCAGTACTAAGGATGCTTCATCTGAAGAAGAAGCCTATGATCCTGAGAACCCTTCAATGGAAGAGGTGAATCACCTAGGAGAACCCTATGGAAACACCTATAATTCTTCATGGAGAAATCACCCAAATTTCTCATGGAAGAATCAAGAGAGACCTCAACAAGGTTTCAACAACAATAATGGTATCATCTTCTCAGCAACAGACAGAGGATTCTAAGCAGAACCCCTCTGACTTAGCAACCATGGTCTCTGATCTAATCAAAACCCCTCAAAGTTTCATGACTGAAACAAGGTCCTCCATTAGGAATTTGGAGGCACAAGTGGGACAGCTGAGCAAGAAAATTACTGAACTCCCTCCAAGTACTCTTCCAAGCAACACAGAAGAAAATCCAAAAGGAGAGTGCAAGGCCATCAACATGGCCGAATTTGGAGAGAAAGGAGAGGAAGTGAACGCCACTGAGGAAGACCTCAATGGGCATGCACAGACCTCTACTGAGTTCCCCAATGAGGAACCATGGGAATCTGAGGCTCAAAATGAGACCATAGAGATTCCATTAGACTTACTTCTGCCTTTCATGAGCTCTGATGAGTATTCTTCCTCTAAAGAGGATGAGTATGTCACTGAAGAGCAAGTTGCTAAATACCTTGGAGCAATCATGAAGCTAAATGACAAGTTATTTGGAAATGAGACTTGGGAGGATGAACCCCCTTTGCTCACCAAAGAACTGGATGACTTGTCTAGGCAGAAATTACCTCAAAAGAGACAAGATCCTGGGAAGTTTTCAATACCTTGTACCATAGGCACCATGACCTTCAAGAAGGCTCTGTGTGACTTAGGGTCAAGTGTAAACCTCATGCCTCTCTCTGTAATGGAGAAGCTAGGGATCTTTGAGGTGCAAGCTGCAAGAATCTCATTAGAGATGACAGACAACTCAAGAAAACAAGCTCATGGACTTGTAGAGGATGTTTTGGTGAAGATTGAAGACCACTACATCCCTGCTGATTTCATAGTCCTAGAGACTGGGAAGTGCATGGATGAAACCATCATCCTTGGCAGACCCTTCCTAGCCACAGCAAAGGCTGTGATTGATGTTGATAGAGGTGAACTGATCATTCAAGTGAATGAAGAATCCTTTGTGTTTAAGGCTCCAGGATACCCCTCTATCACCATGGAGAGGAAGCATGAAGAGCTTCTCTCAAAACAGAGTCAAACAGAGCCCCCACAGTCAAACTCTAAGTTTGGTGTTGGGAGGCCACAACCAAACTCTAAGTTTGGTGTTGAACCCCCACATTCAAACTCTAAGTTTGGTGTTGGGAGGTTCCAACATTGCTCTGATCATTTGTGAGGCTCCATGAGAGCCCTCTGTCAAGCTACTGACATTAAAGAAGCGCTTGTTGGGAGGCAACCCAATGTTATATTCTATCTATTTTCTTTTGTTATTTTATATTTTTTGTAGGTTGATGATCATGAGAAGTCACAAAATCAATTGAAAAAGCAAAAACAGAATGAAAAACAGAAAGAAAAACAGCACACCCTGGAGGAAAAACTTACTGGCGTTTAAACGCCAGTAAGGCTAGCAGGTGGGCGTTTAACGCCCAGTCTGGCACCATTCTGGGCATTTAACGCCAGAAAGGGGCACCAGACTGGCGTTAAACGCCAGAAAAGGGCAAGAACCTGGCGTTAAACGCCAGAAATGGGCACCAGCCCGGCGTTTAACGCCAGAATTGGCTCAAAGTGCATTTTTGCACGCCACTTGGTGCAGGGATGACTTTTCCTTGACACCTCAGGATCTGTGGACCCCACAGGATCCCCACCTACCCCACCACCCTCTCTCTTCTTCACCCATTCACCAATCACCTCAACACCATCTTTCTCTTCACCACTCACACCCATCTTCACTCCTCATTTTCACACACCCTAAGCACTACTTCTTCCCCTTTTGGCCGAACCACAAAGCCATCTCCCTCTCCTCCATTTCTTCTTCTTCTACTCTCTTCTTTCTTCTTTTGCTCGAGGATGAGCAAACCTTATAAGTTTGGTGTGGTAAAAGCATTGCTTTTTGTTTTTCCATAACCATTTATGGCATCCAAGGCCGGAGAAACCTCTAGAAAGAGGAAAGGGAAGGCAAAAGCTTTCACCTCCGAGTCATGGGAAATGGAGAGATTCATCTCAAGGGTGCATCAAGACCACTTCTATGAAGTTGTGGCCATGAAGAAGGGTCAACTTTGATCAAAGGTTGGACCAAGTCCTCACAGACATTTGTGAAGAGGGCGCTCAATGGAAGAGAGATTCAAGAGGAAAGCCGGTTCAACTGAGAAGGCATGACCTCAAGACCATCACTAAGAAAAGGATGGAGCAAACAAGAGACCCCTCTCATCATGAGATCCCTGAGATGCCTCAAGGGATGCACTTTCCTCCACAAGACTATTGGGAGCAAATTAACACCTCCCTAGGAGAATTGAGTTCCAACATGGGACAACTAAGGGTGGAGCACCAAGAACATTCCATCCTCCTCCATGAAATCAGAGAAGATCAAAGAATCATGAGAGAGGAGCAACAAAGACAAGGAAGAGACATTGAGGAGCTCAAGCACTCCATAAGACCTTCAAGAGGAAGAACAAGCCGCCATCACTAAGGTGGACCCGTTCTTTAAATCTCCTTGTTCTTTATTTTCTTGTTTTTCGAAATTTTCATGCTTATGTTTGTCTATGGTTGTGTCTTATGATCATTAGTGTCTTAGTGTCTATGCCTTAAAGTTATAAATGTCCTATGAATCCATCACCTTTCTTAAATGAAAACTGTTTTTATTACAAAAGAACAAGAAGTACAGGATTTCTAATTCATCTTTAAAACTAGCTTAATTAGTTTGATGTGGTGACAATACTTTTTGTTTTCTGAATGTATGCTTGAACAGTGCATATGTCTTTTGAATTTGTTGTTCATGAATGTTAAAATTATTGGCTCTTGAAAGAATGATGAAAAAGGAGACATGTTACTGAGGATCTGAAAAATCATAAAAATGATTCTTGAAGCAAGAAAAAGCAGTGAATACAAAAAAAAAAGAAGAAAAAAAAAGAGAGACGAAAAAAAAGAAAAAGAAATAAAGTTGTGATCCAAGGCAAAAAGAGTGTGCTTAAGAACCCTGGACACCTCTAATTGGGGACTCTAGCAAAGCTGAGTCACAATCTGAAAAGGTTCACCCAATTATGTGTCTGTGGCATGTATGTATCCGGTGGTAATACTGGAAAACAGAGTGCTTTGGGCCACGGCCAAGACTCAATAAGTAGCTGTGTTCAAGAATCATCATACTTAACTAGGAGAATCAATAACACTATCTGGATTCTGAGTTCCTAAAGAAGCCAATCATTCTGAATTTCAAAGGATAAAGTGAGATGCCAAAACTGTTCGGAGGCAAAAAGCTACTAGTCCCGCTCATCTAATTTGGAGCTAAGTTTCATTGATAATTTGGAGTCTATAGTATATTCTCTTCTTTTTATCTTATTTGATTTTCAGTTGCTTGGGGACAAGCAACAATTTAAGTTTGGTGTTGTGATGAGCGGATAATTTATACGCTTTTTGGCATTGTTTTTAGTATGTTTCTAGTAGGATTTAGTTAGTTTTTAGTATATTTTTATTAGTTTTTAGTTAAAATTCACTTTTCTGGACTTTACTATGAGTTTGTGTGTTTTTCTGTGATTTCAGGTATTTTCTGGCTGAAATTGAGGGACCTGAGCAAAAATCTGATTCAGAGGCTGAAAAGGACTGCAGATGCTGTTGGATTCTGACCTCCCTGCACTCGAAGTGGATTTTCAAGCTCAAAAAGAATGAGTATCCGGAGATCCGACATGAGATCCAAAGAAGAGGGTGGGAAGTCATAACCAACCCCATGCAACAAGTCGGAATATTAATGGTTCAAGAGTTCTATGCCAATGCATGGATCACTAGGAACCATGACCAAGATATGAACCCAAGCCCAAAGAATTATCTCACAATGGTTAGGGGGAAATACTTGGATTTTAGTCCGGAAAATGTGAGGTTGGCGTTTCACTTACCCATGATGCAAGGTGATGAACGCCCCTACACAAGAAGGGTCAACTTTAATCAAAGGTTGGACCAAGTCCTAATGGACATATGTGTGGAAGGCGCCCAATGGAGAATAGACTCCAAAGGCAAACCGGTCCAACTAAGAAGACTAGACCTCAAGCCTGTAGCTAAAGGATGGCTGGAGTTCATCCAAAGATCCATCATCCCTACAAGCAACCGATCTGAAGTTACTGTGGATCGGGCCATCATGATTCACAGCATCATGATTGGAGAGGAAGTAGAAGTTCATGAGGTCATCTCCAATGAACTCTACAAAATAGCCGACAAGTCCTCACCCATGGCACGGCTAGCCTTCCCTCACCTTATATGTCATCTATGTTACTCAGCTGGAGTTATCATAGAAGGAGATGTCTCCATTGAAGAAGACAAACCCATCACCAAGAAGAGGATGGAACAAGCAAGGGAAGCCCCTCACGGTCCTCAAGAGATGCATGAGGAAGCTCATCATCAACAATTCCCTGAGATGCCTCAAGGAATGCACTTTCCTCCCAACAACTATTGGGAGCAACTTAACACCTCCTCAGAAGATCTGAGCCATAATGTGGAACAATTAAGGGTGGAACATCATGAGCACTCCATCATTCTCCAAGAAATAAGAGAAGATCAAAGAGTAATGAGGGAGGAGCAACAAAGGCAAGGAAGGGACATAGAAGAGTTGAAGAACATCATTGGTCCTTCAAGAAGAAGACGCCACTAGAGGTGGATTCATTCCTTGTTCTTTATTTCTTTCTGTTTTCGGTTTTTAGTATTGTGTTTATCCATGTTTTGTGTCTTTATTTCATGATCATTAGTATGTAACCATGCCTTAAAGCTATGAATAAAATCCATTACTCCTTCACCTCTCTTAAAAGAAAAATGTTTTAATTCAAAAGAACAAGAAGTACATAAATTTCGAAAATAGCTCTTGAATTTAGTTTAATTATATTGATGTGGTGGCAATACTTTTGTTTTCTGAATGAATGCTTGAACAGTGCATATGTCTTTTGATCTTGTTGTTTATGAATGTTAAAATTGTTGGCTCTTGAAAGAATGATGAACAAAGAGAAATGTTATTGAGGATCTGAAAAATCATGAAAATTGATTCTTGAAGCAAGAAAAAGCAGTGAAAAAGAAGAAGCATTCGAAAAAAAAAAGAGTATATAGAAAAAGAAGGAGCAGTAGAAAAAGCCAATAGCCCTTAAAACCAAAAGGCAAGGGTAAAAAGGATCCAAGGCTTTGAGCATCAATGGATAGGAGGGCCCAAGGAAATAAAATCCAGGCCTAAGCGGCTAAATCAAGCTGTCCCTAACCATGTGCTTGTGTCATGAAGGTCCAAGTAAAAAGCTTGAGACTAAGTGGTTAAAGTCGTGATCCAAGGCAAAAGAGTGTGCTTAAGAGCTCTGGACACCACTAACTGGGGACTTTAGCAAAGCTAAGTCACAATCTGAAAAGGTTCACCCAGTTATGTGTCTGTGGCATTTATGTATCCGGTGGTAATACTGGAAAACAAAGTGCTTAGGGCCACGGCCAAGACTCATAAGTAGCTGTGTTCAAGAATCAACATGCTTAACTAGGAAAGTCAATAACACTATCCGAAATTCTAAGTTCCTAGAGAAGCCAATCATTCTAAACTTCAAAGGAAAAAGTGAGATGCCAAAACTGTTCAGAAGCAAAAAGCTACAAGTCCCGCTCATCTAATTATAATTAATATTCATTGATATTCTGGAATTTATAGTATATTCTCTTCTTTTTATCCTATTTGATTTTCAGTTGCTTGGGGACAAGCAACAATTTAAGTTTGGTGTTGTGATGAGCGGATAATTTATACGCTTTTTGGCATTGTTTTTAGGTAGTTTTTAGTAAGTTCAAGCTACTTTTAGGGATGTTTTCATTAGTTTTTATGTTAAATTCACATTTCTGGACTTTACTATGAGTTTGTGTGTTTTTCTGTGATTTCAGGTAAATTCTGGCTGAAATTGAGGGATTTGAGCAAAATTCTGAAAAAGGCTGACAAAAGGACTGCTGATGCTGTTGGATTCTGACCTCCCTGCACTCGAAATGGATTTTCTGGAGCTACAGAACTCCAATTTGCGCGCTCTCAACGGCGTTGGAAAGTAGACATCCAGAGCTTTCCAGCAATATATAATAGTCCATACTTTATTTGAAGACTGACGACGTAACTTGGCGTTGAACGCCAAGTACATGCTGTTGTCTGGAGTTAAACGCCAGAAAAACGTCATGATCCGGAGTTGAACGCCCAAAACACGTCATAACTCGGAGTTCAACTCCAAGAGAAGCCTCAGCTCGTGGATTGATCAAGCTCAGCCCAAACATACACCAAGTGGGCCCCGGAAGTGGATTTATGCATCAATTACTTACTCATGTAAAACCCTAGGAGCTAGTTTATTATAAATAGGATGATTTACTATCATATTATCATCCTGGATTGTATTTTGAATCTAGTGATCACGTTTTAGGGGGCTGGCCTCTTGGCCATGCCTGAACCTTTTGCTTATGTATTTTCAACGGTGGAGTTTCTGCACACCATAGATTAAGGGTGTGGAGCTCTGCTGTACCTCAAGTATTAATGAAGTTCTATTTTCTTTTATTCAATTCTCTCTTATTCTTATTCCAAGATATTCATTCGCACCCAAGAACATGATGAATGTGATGAGTAAATAACCCCCATTATCATTCTCACTTATGAACGCGCGTGATTGACAACCACTTCCGTTCTACATGCAACAAAGCTTGAATGTGTATCTCTTAGATTCCCCAACAGAATCTTCGTGGTATAAGTTAGATAGATGGCGGCATTTATGAGGATCCGGAAAGTCTCACCTTGTCTGTGGTATTCCGAGTAGGATCCTGGGAATCCGGAAAGTCTCACCTTGTCTGTGGTATTCCGAGTAGGATTCCGGTAATGAATGACTGTGACGTGCTTCAGACTTGCAAGTGCTGGGCGTTAGTGACAAACGCAAAAGAATCAAGGGATTCTATTCCAGTAGGCGCAGGAACCAACCAGTGATTAGCCGTGCTGTGACAGAGTGCGTGAGCGTAGTTTTCACTGCGAGGATGGGATGTAGCCATCAACCATGGGTGATGCCTCCAGACGATTAGCCATGCGAGTGACAGCCGCAGAGGACCATTTTCCTGAGAGGATTGAAAGTAGCCACCGTTGATGGTGAACCCCTATACACAGTTTGCCATGGAAAGGAGTAAGAAGGATTGAGTAGAAGCAGGAGAATAGCAGGCGTCCTTGAGCCATACAGCATCTTCATATACTTAACTGAAATTCCTACCAATGAATCTGCATAAGTCTTCTATCCCTTTTATTATATATCATCTATTTTCTTATTTCTATTTTCGAACCCATAAACAATTTTAATCTGCCTAACTGAGATTTACAAGGTGACCATAGCTTGCTTCATACCAACAATCTCTGTGGATTCGACCCTTACTCACGTAAGGTATTACTTGGACGACCCAGTACACTTGCTGGTTAGTTGAACGGAGTTGTGAATTCAACAAGAGACACAATAGTTTTTGTGTACATACCAAAGAGCCGAATTCAAGCATGATCACAATTTCGTCCACCAGTAGCCACTGACAATGGTGAAACCCTACATACAGCTTGCCATGGAAAGGAGTAAGAAGGATTGGATGAAGACAGTAGGAAAGCAGAGAGATGGAAGGGAAAGCATCTTCATACACTTATCTGAAGCTTTCACCAATGATATACATAAGTATCTCTATCTTTATCTTTATGTTTCATTCATCATCCATACCCATTTGAGTCTGCATGACTGAGATTTACAAGGTGACCATAGCTTGCTTCATACCAACAATCTCCGTGGGATCGACCCTTACTCACGTAAGGTATTACTTGGACGACCCAGTGCACTTGCTGGTTAGTTGTGCAAAGTTGTGTAGTGATCACAATTTCGCGCACCACTTATCAAGGTAAGGCTATTCAAGAAACTTGTTCAGCCAATCAATCTTCAGCAAAAACATGGAAACAAGAAACATTACATCAATAAAAACCTAAACTCCAAAAAAATTCAACCAAAATGAAACTAGTCAATGCATTCAAGAACCTTGATTTCACAAACAAGTTTATAAGAACACAAAATAAAGAACTGTAACTGCTACAAGTTCTTATCATTGAATAGGAAATAGAATTAGAGTTAGCTATGGAATTGAATGAAAGAAAGCAGCGATGAAAAAGAAAGGAGATTAGGGTTACCTGTACAGCTGAGACAAGATCCAAGAGAGAAACACAGCAACACACGGATCGGAGAAGAGCAAGCACAAGTGGCGAGATCGAAGAGAGAAACGCACGTTAGGGTTCCAAAGGGAGCAATGTGAACAAGGCCGATAGAAGGGGTGTGACGGAGAAGAACCAGGAAGGGGTACGACAGAGCCTCGGTGCGATGGAATTTCAGTGGAATGGAGGTTCAATGCGACGGCAGTGCAAGGCTGATAGTGCCGCCGATGGAGCATTTAGAGGGATGAGTGAAGAGGTGTGGAAGTGGAAACTGAAATGGAGAGAAGAACGCGATTCCCACAACTTTATTTTATTATTTCCGATGGAAAATTTTAAATTACAGACGAATTTTCTGTCTGTAATAATTTAATAAAACTGCAGCATTTTGTTCATTTAATTACAGACGAAAAATCCGTCTGTAATCATTTTTTATGAAAAAAAATTAATTTTTCCGACAGAATTATAGACGGATTTTTTTGTCTGTAATTTATGCTAATTCATTTTTTTGTTTTCCGACAAAAAAATCTCTCTGAAATTCCGTCTGTATTTTTGTAGGATAAAATTCGTCAGAAATATCCGTCTGTAATAACTAGTTTTCTAGTAGTGCTTGGAGTCAGTCCGAAACCCATGCCATGCACTCTACACGAGTGCTCTTTTTGGAGAGCTTGAGCAAGGGAATCATTTTCAGACAATATTCTAGCAAATTCATTACGCTGCTTAATCTCCATAATTTTTTCTACAAATATAAATAAGTAAACATAAGCAATTATGGGTTAGAGAATATTCAACACAATTTTATAATTAAATCCAACGAGAAACAATATAAAGGATTAAACATAGTACTTACACCAATGCTCTGAGCTTCTTCATATATATATGAGCTATCACGTCGTTTGTGCACTAAGGTTCATAATTCTCCTCTACCAACTCTCCTCCTTTGTAGTTCTGATGGTAACAATATAATTTATACTATAACCGTATTAAATCCAAATAAAGAAGATATAGTCTAAAATACAGTTCAAAATGAATTATTCAAAGCTAAATTACCTCATTTTTCTTTTGCCTCGCCAAGCTTTTAGTACCGCAAGTGTGAGTGAATAGTTATTTCATTTGATTTACAGCATTTTTTCTGTACTTTTCTTATTATTCCATAAAAAATAATATTGATTAGACACCAAATTTGTCCATATTAATGTACCATAAATAGTAATATTTCTTTACAAATTCAAAATAGGTTACTTGTGTGTCAAAGTCATTACGATAACCAAGGAACCATCTCCAATGCTCTTTATCAATTTTCGCTGGGCGTCCCTCAAGATTTTCCTCAAGAGTCCTTGTTGATTTGTAATAATCATGATACACCATATTCCTTGCATTCTTTCAAGACTTCTCTATACTTTTCAAAATTGTTTTCTTAATACTTCCACCTCTATTTCCATCAAAGTGGAACATTTTCTGCTACGATAATTTCAAGCTGTTAGTAATTGTACAATGAAAGAATTGATTTAATTCAACAATGCTATAAATGTTTACCTTTATGCAATCATTATAAACCCTATCTTTGGCAAGCACCTTTTGCCAACTTTTTTCACAGATAGAAAATTTGTTATAATCAGCACCTAACAATCCAAGAACGCCACTCAATGGACCAATTCTATCTCTAATTGGTTGCAGTTCGCCGTTGAACCTCAATATAATCTTTCTACCATTATTAGGCCAATTCATAGCTTCCGTCACACTTAATTTTGCTTTCTTGATTGATTATGCCATCCGAATCTATAAAAAATAGAACCTTATTTATGTCACCGTTGTGTCCAAGATGCGAGAAAAATAAACATAACAGAGTATAATTATTTTGAATATATAGAGGTTCAAGATTTGTTACCGATGATATGAACATTCCAAAACTCGGTAGTCTTACGTCCTTTGTGACTTTCACCAAATGAAGTAGCAAATAGGTTGTCAATGTTTTATTTAAACGATTCTACCTTGATTGCCTCTAGGTCCAAGTCTTCATTGCCTAGCTCCAAAGTTTGTACACCATTGGTGTTGGTTTGTGTATCAAGTCTTGGTTCACTCCAGAGCAGATGGAATGGGTGAAAAGATTCCGCTGCAGGGACACCACCATCACTGGGTGAGGAAATCATAAAGTCATCATGATTTGAGGAGAAAGATGTAGGAGCTTCCTTTTGAGGGTACTGACATGGTGTTTTCAATCTTTATTTTTTTTGTGTAACGAGCTTTCCTGGCATCTTAGGTTCATAGTATAAAAAATGCACACAATAAAATGGAAAATACAGGAAAGCAATTAAGTTTATATCAACATTTTAACAAGATTGAATGGAAAAGTGCATAAACATGGAACAAGACTTTATATGTTGAGTGCACATGTCAATCAATGTATAGGTACATAAAAAAGTATGTAAGGCATTTGAAATCGCAAACTTCTAACCATCTATCATTGAAATTTCCACAGCGGCACAAACCCAACAAAATATGGTTGCCAACAGCATTATTATTGAGTGAAAAAGGACACACAAGTCCCATGTATAAAAACCCAAATGAAGAAGTTATATCACTTAATCACCTATTTAACAATTTTTAATAACATAAGTAATCATAGACTGACAACAATTCTTTGTTATTCACAATGAAAATTCAGGTGCAAAGAAGTGGTGCACGAATTTCTACACTTCGTACATCTAAACCAACAAGTGCACTGGATCGTCCAAGTAATACCTGAGCGAGTCAGGGTCGATCCCACGAGGATTGTGGTTTGAAGCAAGCTATGGTTATCTTGTAGATCTTAGTCAGGCAGATAGAAAAGGTTGTTTGATTGTTTAAATGCATAAAAGAAAGTAAAGAGAACTTAACTAGGTTGATATGCTTGCAATGATAAGATGATGGTAAAGGCTTGGAGATACTTTATTCTTCTGGATAACTCTGGTCTTACTGTCTTCTTCAACCGTGAATGATTTCTTCTATGGCAGGTTGTATGTGATTAACGCTGGTTGAAGGGTCGCCAATACTTCTCCAGATCTGAACCCCAATGTTAGTGTGGATCCATTCTGATTGAGGGTGAAGCTCTTATAGTCCATTCTCCTTAGTGATCCTACTCAGAATGGCACAGATAAGGTTGAATCTTTTAGATCAGAGAATGCTGTGCCGTTGGATTTTAGTCTTTACCACAAAGACCATAATCTTCCCATACCTCGACTGAACTGGTGTCTCGAGAAGTTCCCAACGAAGTCATGGATTAGCCATCTAAGAGATGTATAATCAAGCTAGTGGTTCATTTTGTCCGATAAAAAACGCACTCTGAACCCAAGAAGAACAAGGGTGGTTGTCAGAACGCGGTCTTAGAATGAAGAATGAAGATACATCTTAGAATAGAACCAAACATGGATTGAAAAGAAACAGGAATACTTTTATTGATCCGTAAAACTCAGTAGAGCTCTTCCCCTCAAACTATGAGGTTTATAAACTCATACTGATAGAAAATACAATGATAAACGTGTAAAGTGTCTAAAAGTGGTGGAAGATCCTTGACAAAGAGTGATATTCTATTTTAAATACTAAACTAATGACTAAGAATTACATAAAAAAGGTAAAATAGACTTTTAGTTCTAAAATCCACTTCTGGGGCCCACTCGGTGAGTGTTTGGGCTGAGCTTGATTGAGATCTTCGTGCTAGAAGGCCTCTGGGGCATTGAACGCTAGCTAAGAGGTCCTTTTTGGGTGTTTAGATGCTGGTCTCCTCCTTGTGGGTGTTGGACGCCAGAATAGGGCAGGAGGCTGGCGTTGGACACCAGTTTTGGGCCTTCAATTCTGAAGCAAAGTATAAACTATTATACATTGATGAAAAGCTATGAATGTTAGATTTCTAGAGCCGTTGAAAACGCTCCATTTGGACTTCTGTAATTCGAAAAAATCTCTTTCGAGTGCAAGGAGGTCAAATCCAGACAGCATCTGTAGTGCTTTCTCTGCCTTTGAATCAGACTTTTGCTCCAACTCGTCAATTTCAACCAGAAAATACCTAAAATTACATAAAAACACACAAACTTAAAGTAAAATCCAAAAATATGAATTTTACACTAAAACCTATGAAAAATTAATAAAATTTAAACAAAACATGCTAAAAACTATATGAAAATGATGCCAAAAAGCATATAAAATATCCGCTCATCACAACACGAAACTTAAACTGTTGCTTGTCCCCAAGCAACTAAAAATAAAGTAGGATAAAAAGAAGGGTAATATACAATAAATCTCAGAGTTTTGAATGAAGCTCAATTTCAATTAAATGAGCGGGTCTTAGTAGCTTTTTGCTTCTGAATAGTTTTGGCATCTCACTATCCATTGAAACTCAAAATTGTTGGTCTCTTTAGGAACTTAGAATCCACATGATATTATTGACTATCCTAGTTCAGTTCTTTTTTATTCTTGAAAATAGCTTTCAGAGTCTTGGCCATAGCCCTAAGCACTTTACTTTCCAATATTACGACCAGATACATAAATGCCACAGATAGTTAACTGGGTGAACCCTTTCGGATTGTGATTCAGCTTTGTTAGATTCCCCAGATAGAGGTGTCTAGAGTTCTTAAGCACACTCTTTTTGCTTTGGATCACGACTTTAACTGCTCAGTCTCAAGCTTTAACTTGACACCTTCACACCACAAGCACATAGTTAGGGACAACTTGTTTGAGCCGCTTAGGCTAAGATTTTACTCTTTTTAGGCCCTCCTAACCATTGATACTCAAAGCCTTGAATCCTTTTACCCTTACTTTTTGGTTTAAAGGGTTATTGGCTTTTTGCTCTTGCCTTTTGGTTTAAAGAGCTATTGGCTTTTTTTGCTTTTTATTTCTTTTGGTTTTTTTCACATGCATATATATATTTTTTTCTTTTGCAACATGCTTTTTCTTTTTCTTTTGGCTGCTTTTTCTTGCTTCAAGAATCAATTCTTTTGGATTTTTCAGATTACCAATAATAATTTTCCTTTTTCATTATTCTTTCAAGAGCTAACATTCTTAATTTCAATTTTAAATATGTACTGTTCATTCATACATTCAGAAAACAAAAGCAATGCCACCACTTCAAGATAATTGAACTATTCTTATTATATAACTCAAAATTCATGTATCTCTCAATTCTTTTCAAATAAAATAATTTTTCTTTTAAGAAAGGTGAAAGATATATGGAACATTTTATAACTTTAAGACATAAATGATCATGCAACAAGAACAAGAAAATAGAAAACAGAAAAATAACATAAGAAAAAAGGGGGGGTTAAGAGAACGAATCCACCTTAGTGATGGCGGCTACTACTCCTCTTTGAGGATCCAATGTAGTGCTTGATCTCTTCAATATCACTCCCTTGTCTCTATTGTTCTTCCCTCATAACCCTTTGTTCTTCTGATAAACCCATATTTCATGGTTTATCTTGTGCTCAATTGAGTGGTTTTTATCAACTCTTTACCCACTTATTCATACTATTTGCATGGTTTTACATTCGCCTTCCTAATTATGTGCTTTGATTGAAAACATGCTTCTTTGGCCTTAAGTTCCCTATGTTTAATCCTCTCTTATTACCATTAGATGCATTGATATGTGTGTTAAGTGATTTCAGAGATTACAAGGCAGGAATGACTCAGAGGATGGAAAGGAAGCATGCAAAAGTGGAAGGAATACAAGAAGTTGGAGAAACTGCAAAGCTGTCCAGCCTGACCTCTTCGCACCCAAACGGCAATAACTTTAGCTACAGAGGTCCAAACTATGCGATTCTAGTTGCGTTGGAAAGCCAACGTCCGGGGCTTCGATTTGATATATAATTTGTCATAGCTGCCCCGACGTCAGGCGACGCAAACGCGTGAGTCACGTGGACGCGTGACCTGGCAGGAACGCAACCCGCGCGGCCGCGTGAGCCATGCGGCCGCGTCACTTTTTCGCGACCTGTACGGACCAGAAAGTGCTGGAAGTGACTTCTGGGCTATTTTTGACCCAGTTTTCAGTTTAGAACACACAGATTAGAGGCTATAAAGTGGGGGAATGCATCCATTCATATGCATTCACTCATAATTCACTTTTCATATTTAGATGTAGTTTTTAGTGAGAGAGGTTCTCTCCTCTCTCTTAGGATTAGGATTTAGGACTTCTCTTAGTTTTAGGAGTGACTCTCAATCCCAGGTTCTTTATTTTTATTTATCCCAATTTAATTTATGAACTCTTCCATGTTACAGATTACTCTTTTAAATTAATGTATTTGAGGTATTTCAGTTTAATATTACTTTCTTTTATTTACATGATTATTGCTTTCCATCTAAAGGCATTTTTATTCCAGCAGCTTCAATTTCCTTTCCTTTTGGTTTTGGTTAAGAAATCAGTAACTTAGGAAGTTATCCAACTCAACAGCATAATTGATAATTATTATCTCCTCTAATTGAAGATCAAACTAATTAGTCACTTGACCTTCCTCTACTTTAAGTAAGGGTTAACTAAGTGAAATTAAGATTCAATTTTTATTATCATTGATAAGGATAATTTGGTCTGGACTTCCAATTTCTTATACCTTGCCAAGAGGTTTTATTGTTATTATTTTATTTTATTTGTCATTTAAATATGCTTGTGCCCATTGCCCAAACTCCAAAACCCCAATTTTACCTTTTTCATAGCCAATAATAAGAACATACCTCCCTGCAATTCCTTGAGAAGATGACCCGAGGTTTAAATACTTCGGTTATCAATTTATTTAGGGGTTTGTTACTTGTGCCAACCAAAACATTTGTACGAAGGGATTTCTGTCGGTTCAGAGACTATATCTACAACGTGACTGTTTTTATGAAATTCTTTACTGGCAAAAATCCTAACGTCATCTTCCCTCATAGCCCTTTGTTCTTCCCTAATAGCCCTTTGGTTTTCTCTTATTTCATTGAAGATGGTGTAGTGCTCTTGATGCTCCAACCTCAATTACTCCATATTAGTGTTCAATTCTCCAAGAGAATTGTGCAGTTGGTTCCAATAGCCTTGAGGAGGAAATTGCATCTCTTGAGGTATCTCAAGGATTTCTTGCTAAGGTGGTTGCACAGGCTCACGTGCATGCTCTCTAGTTTGCTCCATCCTCTTCTTAGTGATGGGCTTGTTTTCCCCAATGAAGATGTCTCCTTTTATGACAATTTCA
The DNA here is from genome assembly GCF_014773155.1 of Arachis stenosperma. Classification (NCBI taxonomy): domain Eukaryota; kingdom Viridiplantae; phylum Streptophyta; class Magnoliopsida; order Fabales; family Fabaceae; genus Arachis; species Arachis stenosperma. The sequence goes on from NC_080377.1 coordinate 48,578,745, forward strand.
GCTGAATTGTAGAAGTGACAAATGAGGTGAGGGAATGCCAACCTTGCTTGGGTGGAAGGCTTCTCAACTATCTTGTACAGTTCTTGAGGGATCACTTCATGTACTTGCACCTCACTCCCTATCATGATGCAATGGATCATGATGGCTCTGTCAATGGTCACTTCTGACCGATTGCTAGTAGGGGTGATAGAGCATTGGATGAATTCCAACCATTCTCTAGCTACAGGCTTGAGGTCAAGCCTTCTTAGTTGAGTAGGCTTGCCTTGGGAATCTCTTTTCCATTGTGCTCGTTTCACACAGATGTCTGAGAGTACTTGATCCAGTCTTTGATCAAAGCTGACTCTTCTAGTGTAAGGATGTGGGTTTCCTTGCATTAAAGGCAAGTTGAACGCCAACTTCACACTTTCTGGGCTAAAATCTAAGATTCTCCCTTGGATCATGGTGCTCCAATTCTTGGGATTTGGGTTCACACTAATGTCATGGTTTTTTGTGACCCATGCATTAGCATAGAACTCTTGCACCATTAAGATCCTAACTTCTTGGATGGGGTTGGTTAGGACTTCCCAACCTCTTCTCCGGATCTCTCTTCGGATTTTTGGATGCTCATTATTCTTGAGCCTAAAAGGGACCTCAGGGATCACCTTCTTCTCAGCCACTACTTCATAGAAGTAGTCTTGGTGGGTTTTCGTGATGAATCTCTCCATCTTCCAAGATTTATAGGTGGTGGCTACTGTATTTCCTTTCATCTTTCTAGAAGATTCTCCAACCTTGGGTGCCATAAGTGGTAATGAAAAGCAAAAAGCAATGCTTTTTCCACACCAAACTTAAAAGCTTTGCTCGTCCTCAAGCAAAATTAAATAGAAGAGAAAAATAGAGTAGAAGAAGAAGAAAATAGATGGAGAAGGAGGGAGAAGAGCAACTCGGCCAATGGGGCTTTTATGTGTATGAATGGTGTGTATATGAAGGGTTAGTGAGAGGGTTATTTATAGGAGTGGGCTAGGATTGGGTTCGGTCATGGTTGGGGTAAATGGGTGGAAATTTTGATTTTGAAGTGGGTAAGGATGGTTTTGGGGAAGTGGTATGGATGTGATTGGGCTAGGGTTTATAGGGAAGAGTGTGTGGGGAAGTGTGAAAGTAAGAAGAAAAAAATGGGATAGGTAAAGATGTTGTGGGACCCACTGGTCCTGAGAAGCTAGGAAGCTCAGAATCTCTGCCCTCTGCATTGGCGTTGAATGCCCAGGGTCTGCTCCTTGGCCAGCTTTGCTGCCATTTGGGGCGTTAAACACCTAGCCAATGCTCCTTGGCTGGCGTTCAATGCCAGCAAGACATTCCATCCAGAGCGTTCTATTTTCATTGCTGAACCTTTCTATCTCTGTTCTGACTGCTTCACATGAACATTAACCTAAAGAAATACTAAAAAAAACAAATTTAAGGAATTAAAAAGAGATAGAAATAATTAAATAGAGTTGGGTTGCCTCCCAATAAGCGTTTCTTTAACGTCATTAGCTTGACAGTTAGCTCTTTTCGGAGATGGATATGGGCTCAGAATTTTGCCCTTCCTGTCTTTTTATGGATGAGCTCTACATGCTCTAGAGATAGGACACAACTCACTGTATGTTGTATGACTGGCTTCTTGGTGAAAACAACTCTTATGCTAGGTGAGAGGCCTTCAGTGGGGACTTTCTTGTCCCTCCAGTCCTTAGGTACTTTCTTCTTAGTACCTTTGTTCTCAATGCTTGTTAATGGCTGCCCAACACCAAACTTAGAATTGATGTTTGGGGGCTTAGTAAAGCTTTGCACTGAAAGAGATGGTTAGAATACTAAGTGTTGGACAGATATTTCTCTTTTTTCAGAGGGAGAGTTGAGGTGAGGCATCTTGAACAAGATGTAGTCTTCCCCTATTTGGAAGACCATTTCTCCCTTTGCCACATTAATAATGGCATTTGCATTGGCTAGGAAAGGTCTTTCAAGGATGATAGGTTCATCCTCATCCTCTCCAATATCCAAGACTATGAAGTTTGCAGGGATGTAGTAGTCTTCAACCTTTGCCAAGACATCTTCTACTAAGCCATATGGCCTCTTCATTGACTTGTCTGCCATCTCTAATGAGATGTTTACAGTTTGTACCTCAAAGATTTCCAACTTCTCTGTTACAGAGAGTGGCATGAGGTTTATACTTGACCCTAGGTCACACAGAGCCTTCTCAAAGGTCATGGTGCCTATGGTGCAAGGAATTAGGAAGCGTCTGGGATCCAGAAGCTTCTGAGGTAGCTTCTGCTGAACCAAAGCATTGAGTTCTTTGGTAAGCACTGGAGGTTCTTCCTCCAAAGGCTTTGTACCAAATAACTTGGCATTCAGCTTCATGAGAGCTCCTAGGTACCGAGCAACTTGCTCTTTCCTACTGTCTTCATCCTCATCAGAGGATGAGTGTTCATCAGAACTCATGCACTGTAGGAGTGCATGCAAGGGAACCTTTATGGTATCTACATGAGCCTTGGCTTCTGACGATGAAGAATTTATCGTCGATCTAGATTTTCACAAAATAGAATTCTATCATTCAAAGTATAGTCTAGACCAACAATTAATTCCCACATCAAATATTTTAAATTCAAATTATAATAACCGAGATCGAGAGTAATTCAAACTCAGGTCATTCTCCCTAGGAGTTAAAATTAAGTGTACATTTATTGGCTATGGAAGGAAATGGGGATTGGGAATGCAAGAGAGGCAAGAAATGTAAATAGCAAGAAATTAAATGATCATGCAAGGAATTAAAAGAAAGCAAATAAACATGCAAGGAATGTGAATGGCAACTCTTGGCAATAATTGGGGAGTTTAGGTTTCCTATCCTAGTTGTAGACCACAAACATGGCAATTGTGTGGAATCAATCCAAACTAGTCAATCCTCCATGAGAATTAGTCAAAAGAGTATAATGATCTCAATCCATAAGTCCTAGTCAACTCACTAATTAATTTAGTGAAAGACTAGCGTCAATGGAAATCAAATCAATTAACTATTCCATACAATGCGGAATGGACATCCATAACTCAATTCCACCCAAACATCCAATTTCTCAACCAAGAGTGTGAAAACTAAACATGCAAGAAAGTAAACATCAAAGCAATAAAAGTCAAAGCAATTAAATGTCAAAGCAAGAAAGATTAAAATGTGGTGCACGAAATTGTGATCTCAATGGCACCAACAACTTGGTACGCACAATTGTAATATCACTCTTTTTCACAACTTCGCACAACTAACCAGCAAGTGCACTGGGTCGTCCAAGTAATAAACCTTACGTGAGTAAGGGTCGATCCCATGGAGATTGTCGGCTTGAAGCAAGCTATGGTCACCTTGTAAATCTCAGTCAGGTGGATTCAAATGGGTTATGGAGTTTTGATAATTAAAATATAAATAAAACGTAAAATAAAGATAGAGATACTTATGTAAATCATTGGTGGGAATTTCAGATAAGTGTATGGAGATGCTTTATCCCTATTGAATCTCTGCTTTCCTCATGCCTTCATCCAATCCTTCATACTCCTTTCTATGGCAAGCTGTATGTAGGCGTCACCGTTGTTAGTGGCTACTTCCCATCCTCTCAGTGAAAAGGGTCCTCTACGGTTTCTCGCATGGCTAATCAGCTGTTGGTTCTCGGTCGTGTAGGAATAGGATTTACTATCCTTTTGCATCTATCACCACGCCTTACAGTCGCGAGTTTAAAGCTCGTCATAGTCATCCCATCCCAGATCCTACTCGGAATACCACAGACAAGGTTTAGACTTTCTGGATCTCAAGAATACAGCCAATGGATTCTAGCTTATACCACGAAGACTCTGATCTCACAGAATGGAAGGCTCTGTTTTCAGGAGAGGCAACCATGCGTCGTGGACCAGGAATCCAAGAGATACACACTCTAGTTTATTTTCATGTAGAACGGAAGTGGTTGTCAATCACGCATTCATGAGTGAGAATGGTGATGAGTGTCACATAATCATCACATTCGTCATGTTCTTGTGTGTGAATGAATATCTTAGAATAAGAATAAGCATGAATTGAATAGAAAAAAGTAGTACTTTGCATTAATACTCGAGGAACAGTAGAGCTCCACACCTTAATCTATGGTGTGTAGAAACTCCACCGTTGAAAATACATAAGAACAAGGTTTAGGCATGGCCGAATGGCCAGCCTCCCCAAATAGCATGTGAATATGAAAATAGGGAAAAGGACCTTCAGTACAATTGTAAAAAGTTCTATTTATACTAAACTAGTTACTAGGGTTACAGAAATGAGTAAATGATGCAGAAATCCACTTCCGGGATCACTTGGTGTGTGCTTGGGCTGAGCATTGAAGCTTTCACGTGTAGAGGTCTTCCTTGGAGTTGAACGCCAGTTTGTAACTTGTGTCTAGCGTTTGACTCTACTTTGCAACTTGTTTTTGGCGTTTAACGCTAGAATAGGGCAAAAAGCTGGCGTTAAACGCCAGTTTGCGTCATCTAAACTCGGGCAAAGTATAAAATATTATATATTTCTGGAAAGCCCTGGATGTCTACTTTCTAACTCAGTTGAGAGCGTGCCATTTGGAATTTTGTAGCTCCAAAAATTCCATTTCGAGTGCAGAGAGGTCAGAATCCAACAGCATCTGCAGTCCTTTGTCAGCCTCTGAATCAGATTTTTGCTCAGGTCCCTCAATTTCAGCCAGAAAGTACCTGAAATCATAGAAAAACACACAAACTTCTAGTAAAGTCCAGAAATGTAAATTTTTCTTAAAAACTAATAAAAATATACTAAAAAGTAAATAAAACATACTAAAAACTATATAAAAATAATGCCAAAAGCGTATAAATTATCCGCTCATCAAAATGCAAGAAACCTCTTGGAAAGTAATTGAGAACTAAGGCTACCTATCCTAGTCGTTAAACCACAAACATATAATGATTATGAAGAGTTAATCCTACTTAGTCAACCTTACATCGAAGATAAATCAAATAGGCATAGTTAATTTCAATTCTTAAGTCCTATGTCAACACTAGGGGTCACATAGAGTCAAGGAAAACCAAATTAACTAACTACTCTAATATATCAAACAAGAATGGACATCAATGACTCAAGGGACACCAAAGTCAACAATTCCAAGCCAAGAGTGTAGAAAAATTAAGTGAAAACTAAGCCAAGCATTTTATCAAACACTTGGTGTGCATGAGAATAAAATAATATTAAATTACAATAAAATAAATTCTAAAACTACCAAAGCAAGAGAGTAACAACAATAACTAGAGAAAGCAATAAATGACATGAAAACATAAAATTGCATTAATTAGAATTAAAATGACAAAAGTGTTCATAACACGAAAATGACATAAAAGAGAAAATAACAAAAACGATGAAGAAGATAAAGACAAGAATGCATAAAAACATAAATGAAACTACACTAAAATAAGAATTAAAGTGCTGAAAAAAAGAGAATAAAGATAAAAACCTAATTCTAGAGAGAGGGGAGAGCTTCTCTCTAGAAAACTACACTAAAACATGATAAAAGCTAAACCTAATTGCCCCCCTTCATTCCTCTTCACTTTGGCCTTAAATAGTTTCAAAAACTGAGTTGGAATGGGTTTTAGGGGCCCAAAAATCACCTCCAGCAGTTTTCAATTAATGAGCTCATGTGCAGGGACCTTTGCAGACGCACAGATGTGTGCGTCCGCACACTTGCTGAATCCTGACCTGTGCGTGCGCACAAATTGTGTGCGTACGCACAAATTGTGTGCGTACAGACACTTTAACTTAGTTTATTATAGTAAATTATATATAATTTTGAAGCCCCAGACGTTAGCTTTCCAATGCCACTGGAACCGCCTCATTTAGACCTCTGTAGCTTAAGTTATGATCAATTTAGTACCGAGAGGTCAAGGCTGGCAGCTTTCCAAACTCATTTCTTCATGGTTTCTTCCTTTTTGCATGCTCTTCTCCTCACTTCTTCAACCCATACTTGCCTTGGAAACCTGAAAATCACTTAACAAATACATCAAGCCACCAAATGGGATTAAAGTGAATAAAATTGACTAAATTAAGTACAAAAGAGCATGTTTTCACTTTCAAGCACAATTTAGGAAGAAATACCAAAAGCATGTTATTTAGGTGAATAAATGTGGGTTTATGTGATGGAATCCACTTAAATCAATCCAAAATATATCGAAAAATGTGGACTCATCAATTTCTCCACACTTAAACCAAGCATGTCCTCATGCTAAACCAACCAAAGAAGATGAATGAAAGGGTAATTATTAATGCAACTACCTACATCCATGTAACTATACTAAATGCTATATATATATATATATATATATATATATATATATATATATACTATGATTCCTATTGAGTTTGGTAAAAATAAACAAAAGAATCTCAATCAATCCAAAATAAAGCTTAGGGCCAAGACGAAGCAAATATAGCAATATGATCAATGTCCAAAGATTGATTTAAAATTTTCAAAAATAAGTTCAACAACTTGCAAGAAGATACAAGATAAGGGGTGAAAATATAGAATTGAGCGATTGAACCCTTCATTGGATGTGTTTACACTCTAGTCGCTCAGTGTTTAGGGCTTAATCACTCAATCCTCCTTTAATCATGTTTCTCAAAGATTTGCAAGTCGTCTAACAATAAACTAATATTTGGTGCATGAATGCAAATATCATGAGGACTTTTGTGGGTTGTAATAGGGCTTAGGTAAGGGTAGGATTAATATGGTTAAGTGGGCTAATAGATTGGATCTTTGATTAGCTCAAGTATCCCATGTAATCCTATATCATCCTATATACATAACAAAACAACCTAACTACCCATTTATCCCTTTTTCTCACATTCACTCATGCATGCTTCTTTTTAATTCAACTACATATGCATCTCTTATTTACATTCTTATTATTATTTCTTTTTTTTTCTTTTTCTTTTTTTTCTTTTTTTTTCTTTTTGTTTTTTTTTATCATACAAGAGAGATGCATATGTTCCAAGTAATGAATACATGAGTGTTTTCCCACTTTTCTAAATATTTTCAATGAACACCCAAAGTACTAACTACCAAAGTTTTCCCACAAATTACCCCACACTTGATTAACACACACACTCAAACCCAAACTAATCAAAGATACAATTCAAGGACATAATGGTTTTTTTACTTAGGGCAAATGATGTGCTTAAAATTAGAACAAAGGGGGATTAAAGGCTTAATAAGTAGTTTACTGATGAGCAGATAATTTATACGCTTTTTGGCATTATTTTTAGGTAGTTTTTAGTAAGTTCAAGCTACTTTTAGGGATGTTTTCATTAGTTTTTATGTTAAATTCACATTTCTGGACTTTACTATGAGTTTGTGTGTTTTTCTATGATTTCAGGTAATTTTTGGCTGAAATTGAGGGACTTGAGCAAAACTCTGATAGAAGGCTGACAAAGGACTGCTGATGCTATTGGAATCTGACCTCCCTGCACTCGAAATGGATTTTCTGGAGCTACAAAACTCCAAATGGTGCGCTCTCAATGGCATTGGAAAGTAGACATCCAGAGCTTTCCAGGAATATAATAGTCCATACTTTATTCGGGAATTGACGACGTAAACTGGCGCTCAACGCCAGTTCCATGTTGCTGTCTTGAGTAAAACGCCAGAAACACGTCACGACCCAGAGTTGAACGCCCAAAACACGTTACAACTTGGCATTCAACTCCAAAAGAGATCTCAGCTCGTGGATAGATCAAGCTCAGCCCAAACACACACCAAGTGGGCCCCGGAAGTGGATTTATGCATCAATTACTTACTCATGTAAACCCTAGTAGCTAGTCTAGTATAAATAGGATAATTTACTATTGTATTAGACATCTTTGGTTTCAGTTTTGTTTTATTCTTCATCTGAGGAGACTATTGATCACGTTTTGGGGCCTGGCCATTCGGCCATGCCTGAACCTCTCACTTATGTATTTTCAACGGTGGAGTTTTTACACACCATAGATTAAGGGTGTGGAGCTCTGCTGTACCTCAAGTTTCAATGCAATTACTATTATTTTCTATCCAATTCGAATTATTCCTATTCTAAGATATTCGTTGCACTTCAACTTGATGAATGTGATGATCCGTGACACTCATCATCATTCTCACCTATGAACGCGCGTGATTGACAACCACTTCCGTTCTACCTTAGGCCGGGCGCATATCTCTTGGATTCCTTAATCAGAATCTCCGTGGTATAAGCTAGAATTAATGGTGGCATTCATGGGAATCCGGAAGGTCTAACCTTGTCTGTGGTATTCCGAGTAGGATTCCGGGATTGAATGACTGTGACGAGCTTCAAACTCCTGAAGGCTGGGTGTTAGTGACAGACGCAAAAGAATCAAGGGATTCTACTCCAACCTGATTGAGAACCGACAGATGATTAGCCATGTTGTGACAGAGCATTTGGACCTTTTTCACTGAGAGGATGTGATGTAGCCATTGACAACGGTGATGCCCTACATACAGCTTGCCATAGAAGGGAGTGATAAAATTGGATAAAAGCAGTAGGAAAGCAGAGATTCAGGAGGAGCACAACATCTCCATACGCCTATCTGAAATTCCCATCATTGGATTACATGAGTAACTCTATCTTTATTTTATGTTTATTATTTATTATTAATTTTTGAAAATCCATAATCAATTACTATCCGCCTGACTGAGATGTACAAGATGACCATAGCTTGTTTCATACCAACAATCTCTGTGGAATCGACCCTTACTCACGTAAGGTTTATTACTTGGACGACCCAGTACACTTGCTGGTTAGTTGAACAGAATTGTGTCCACACATAGCAAAGAGCCATTATAATTATTCCATACAACAACAAAGAGTACAACATTGATGATCACAATTTCGTCCACCAAGTTTTTGGCGCCGTTGCCGGGGATTATTTGAGTTTGGACAACTGACGGTTCATCTTGTTGCTCAGATTAGGTAACTTTCTTTTTATTTTCTTCTCAAAAAAGTTTTCAAAAATCTTTCAAAAATTTTTCTTTATTGTCGTTTTCTTAAAATGTAATTTTCGAAAAAAAATAAAAAAATACAAAAAAATCATAAAATCATAAAAAATCAAAAATATTGTGTTCTTGTTCAAATCTTGAGTCAACTTTTAAGTTTGGTGTCAATTGCATGCTTTAAAAAAATTTTTTCTTGCATTTTTCGAAAATTCATGCATTCATGGTGTTCTTCATGATCTTCAAGTTGTTCTTGACAAGTCTTCTTGTTTGATCTTGATGTTTTCTTGTCTTGTGTTGTTTGTTGTTTTTCATATGCATTTTTTGTTTGTTAGAGTCCATGCATTAAAGATTTCTAAGTTTGGTGTCTTGCATGTTTTCTTTGCATCAAAAATTTTTCAAAATTATGTTCTTGATGTTCATCATGATCTTCAAAGTGTTCTTGGTGTTCATCTTGACATTCATAGTGTTCTTGCATGCATCATGTGTTTTGATCCAAAATTTTCATGTTTTGGGTCATTTTTATGTTTTTCTCTCTCATCATCAAAAAATATCTTTTCCTTATTTCTCTCCTAATTTTCGAAAATTTGAGTTGACTTAGTCAAAAATTTTTAAAATTAGTTGTTTCTTACAAGTCAAGTCAAATTTTCAATTTTAAAAATCTTATCTTTTCAAAATCTTTTTCAAAAATCATATCTTTTTCATTTTTTTTCTATTTTTTTGAAAATTTTGAAAATTATTTTTCAAAAATCTTTTTCTTATCTTTATATCAAATTTTTGAAATTACACTAACAATTAATGTGATTGATTCAAAAATTTGAAGTTTGTTACTTTCTTTTTAAGAAAGGTTCAATCTTTAAAATTCTAGAATCCTATCTTTTAGTTTCTTGTTAGTTAAGTAATTAATTTTAATTTTAAAAATTAAATCTTTTTATCATATCTTTTTATCTTATCCTTTATCATATCTTTTTCAAAAATTTTATCTTTTTCAAAATTTGATTTCAAAATATCTTATCTAACTTTTTATCTTCTTATCTTTTCAAATTTGACTTTAATATCTTTTTCAACTAACTATTTGACTTTTTGTTTGTTTCTTATCTTTTTCAAAACCAACTAACTACCTATCCCCCTCTAATTTTCGAAAATACCTCTCTCTTTTTCAAAAATTCTTTTTTAATTATTTTAAATTTTAATTTTAATTATATCTTATCTTTAATTTTTGAAAATCACTAACCACTTTTTCAAAATTATTTTCGAAATTCTCTATCTTTCCTTTCTCTATTTATTTATTTATTTACTAACACTTCTCTTCATCTCTCTTCATCTCAGATCACTACCTCTATCCTTACCCATTCTTCTTCACTCTTCTCCCCTTTCTTCTTCTACTAACAACAAGGATCCTCTTTACTGTGACATAGAGGATTCTTCTTTCTTTTCTTGTTCTCTTCTTCCCTATATGAGCAGGAACAAGGAAAAAGACACTCTTGTTGAAGCTGATCCAGAACCTGAAAGGACTCTGAAGAGGAAACTAAGAGAAGCTAAATTACAACAATCCAGAGGCAACTTTTCTGAAATTTTCGAACAAGAGAAGGAGATGTCAACCGAACCCAACAACAATAATGCAAGGAGGATGCTTGGTGACTTCACTAAACCAACATCCAAATTTGATGGAAGAAGTATCTCCATTCCTGCCATTGGAGCCAACAATTTTGAGCTTAAGCCTCAACTAGTTGCTTTAATGCAACAGAACTGCAAGTTTTATGGACTTCCATCTGAAGATCCTTACCAGTTTTTAACTGAGTTCTTGCAGATTTGTGAGACTGTTAAGACAAATGGAGTAGATCCTGAAGTCTACAGGCTCATGCTTTTCCCTTTTGCTGTAAGAGACAGAGCTAGAATATGGTTGGACTCACAACCTAAAGATAGCCTGGACTCCTGGGATAAGCTGGTCACGGCCTTCTTGGATAAATTCTTTCCTCCTCAAAAGCTGAGCAAGCTTAGAGTGGATGTTCAAACCTTCAAGCAAAAAGATGGTGAATCCCTCTATGAAGCTTGGGAAAGATACAAGCAGATAACCAAAAAGTGTCCTTCTGACATGTTTTCAGAATGGACCATATTAGATATATTCTATTATGGTCTATCTGAGTTTTGCAAGATGTCATTGGACCATTCTGCAGGTGGATCTATTCACCTAAAGAAAACGCCTGAAGAGGCTCAAGAACTTATTGACATGGTTGCAAATAACCAATTCATGTACACTTCTGAGAGGAATTCCGTGAATAGTGGGATGCCTCAGAGGAAGGGAGTTCTTGAAATTGATACTCTGAATGCCATATTGGCTCAGAACAAAGTGTTGACTCAGCAAGTCAACATGATCTCTCAAAGTCTGAATGGATGGCAAAATGCATCCAACAGTACTAAAGAGGCAGCTTCTGAAGAAGCTTATGATCCTGAGAACCTTGCAATGACAGAGGTTAATTACATGGGTGAACCTTATGGAAACACCTATAACTCATCATGGAGAAATCATCCAAATTTCTCATGGAAGGATCAACAAAATCCTCAACAAGGCTTTAACAATGGTGGAAGAAATATGCTCAGTAATAACAAGCCTTTTCCATCATCTTCTCAGCAACAGATAGAAAATGCTGAACAGAGCCCCTCTAATTTAGCAAACTTAGTCTCTGATCTGTCAAAAGCCACTTTAAGTTTCATGAGTGAAACAAGGTCCTCCATTAGAAATCTGAAGGCACAAGTGGGCCAGCTGAGTAAGAAAGTCATTGAAACTCCTCCCAGTATTCTCCCAAGCAATACAGAAGAGAATCCAAAAGGAGATTGCAAGGCCATTGAAGTAATCAATATGGCCGAATGCACAAGGGAGGAGAAGGATGAAAATCCTAGTGAGAAAGACCTCCTGGGATGTCTCTCAAACAAGAAGGAGTTTCCCATTGAGGACCTAAAGGAATCTGAGGCTCATATAGAGACCATAGAGATTTCACTAAATCTCCTTCTGCCATTCATGAGCTCTGAAGACTATTCCTCCTCCGAAGAGGATGAAGATGTAACTGAAGAGCAAGTTGCTCAATATCTAGGAGCTATCATGAAGCTGAATGCCAAGTTGTTTGGTAATGAGACTTGGGAAGGTGAATCCCCCTTGCTCATTAGTGAACTAGATACATGGATTCAGAAAACTCTACCTCAAAAGAGACAAGATCCTGGTAAATTCTTAATACCCTGTACCATAGGCACCATGACCTTTAACAAGGCTCTGTGTGACCTGGAGTCAAGCATAAATCTTATGCCACTCTCTGTAATGGAGAAACTGGGGATCATTAAGGTACAGCCTGCCTTATTCTCACTTCAATTGGCAGACAAGTTAGTAAGACAAGCTTATGGATTAGTAGAGGACGTGTTAGTAAAGGTTGAAGGCCTTTACATCCATGCTGATTTCATAATCTTAGACACTAGGAAGGAAGAAGATGAATGCATCATCCTTGGAAGACCTTGCCTAGCACAGCAGAAGCTGTGATTGATGTCAGCAGAGGAGAATTAGTCCTTCAATTGAATGGGGACTACTTTGTGTTTAAAGCTCAAGGACCTTCCTCTGCAACCATGAAGAGGAAGCATGAAAAGCTTCTCTTAGTACAGAGTAAAAAGAGCCCCCACAGTCAAACTCTAAGTTTGGTGTTGGGAGGCCACAACCAAACTCTAAGTTTGGTGTTGAGAAGACCCCTCATTCAAACTCTAAGTTTGGTGTTGGGAGGCCCTCATCAGGCTCTGAATATCTGTGAGGCTCCATGAGAGCCCACTGTCAAGCTAATGACATTAAAGAAGCGCTTGTTGGGAGGCAACCCAAATTTTTATTTGTCTAGTTTTAATTTTATTTTATTGTTCTTTTGTGTTTTATTAGGTTCATGATCATGTGGAGTCACGAAAAAAAATACAAAAATTAAAAAAAGAATCAAAAATAGCAGAAGAAAAAATCACACCTTGGAGGAAGGACTTACTGGCGTTTAAACGCCAGTAAGGTGCATCTGGCTGGCGTTCAACGCCAGAAAAGAGCATGTTTTTGGCGCTAAACGCCAGAAACAAGCAACATCCTGGCGTTTGAACACCAGGAATGAGCCTTGAGGAAAGCTGGCGCTGAACGCCAGTAACAAGCATGGAACTGGCGTTCAACGCCAGAAACATGCTACACATGGGCGTTGAACGCCCAGAGTGTGCATCACTTCGGCGTTTAAACGCCAGAATGGTGTGCAAAGGCATTTTACATGCCTAATTGGTGCAGGGATGTAAATCCTTGACACCTCAGGATCTGTGGACCCCACAGGATCATCTCAGAATCTGTGGACCCCACAGGATTCCCACCTAACATATTCTCCTCTCTCCTCAACATTCATTCTCTCTTTCCAATAAACACACTTCCCAACAACTTCAATCTCTCTTCCCAATTACCCCCTTCACCACTCACATCCATCCACTCTTCCCCATAAACCCCACCCACCTTCAAAATTCAAAAATCCTTCCCACCCAAACCCACCCTAAATGACCGAAACTACACCCACTCCCCTCCCTATATATACCCTTCCATTCTACTTCATTTTCACACAACACAAACCCCCTCTTCTACACCTTGGCCGAAACACCTTCCCTCACTCTCCTCCATATTTTCTTCTTCTTCTTCTTCTCTTCTTTCTTCTCTTGCTCGAGGGCGAGCAATATTTTAAGTTTGGTGTGGTAAAAGCATAAGCTTTTTGTTTTTCCATTACCATCAATGGCACCTAAGGCCGGAGAATCCTCTAGAAAAGGAAAAGGGAAGACAAAAGCTTCCACCTCCGAGTCATGGGAGATGGAAAGATTCATCTCCAAAAGCCATCAAGACCACTTCTATGATGTTGTGGCAAAGAAGAAGGTGATCCCTGAGGTCCCTTTCAAACTCAAAAAAAAAGAGTATCCGGAGATCCGACATGAAATCCGAAGAAGAGGTTGGGAAGTCCTAACCAACCCCATGCAACAAATCAGAATCTTAATGGTTCAAGAGTTCTATGCCAATGCATGGATCACTAGGAACCATGATCAAAGTGTGAATCCGAGTCCAAAGAATTATCTCACAATGGTTCAGGAGAAATACTTAGATTTTAGTCCGAAAAATGTGAGGTTGGCATTCCACTTGCCCATGATGCAAGGAGATGAACGCCCCTACACTAGAAGGGTCAACTTTAATCAAAGGTTGGACCAAGTCCTTATGGACATATGTGTGGAAGGAGCTCAATGGAAAAGATACTCCAAAGGCAAGCCGGTTCAACTAAGAAGACTGGACCTCAAGCATGTGGCTAAAGGATGGTTAGAGTTCATTCAACGCTCCATCATCCCCACTAGCAACCGATCTGAAGTCACTGTGGATCGGGCCATCATGATTCATAGCATCATGATTGGAGAGGAAGTAGAAGTTCATGAAGTCATCTCCCATGAATTCTACAAAATAGCCGAAAAGCCCTCCACCATGGCAAGGCTAGCTTTTCCTCATCTTATTTGCCATCTATGTTACTCAGCTGGAGTTATCATAGAAGGAGACATCCTCATTGAAGAGGATAAGCCCATCACCAAGAAGAGGATGGAGCAAGCAAGAGAGACCTTCCACGGATCTCAAGAGATGCATGAGGAAGCTCATCATCAAGAAATCCCTGAGATGCCTTAAGGGATGCACTTTCCTCCCAACAACTATTGGGAACAACTCAACACTTTCCTAGAAGATTTAAGCTACAATGTGGAACAATTAAGGGTGGAACATCATGGGCACTCCATCATTCTCCATGAAATAAGAGAAGATCAAAGAGCAATGAGGGAGGAGCAACAAAGGCAAGGAAGGGACATAGAAGAGCTTAAGGACATTGTTGGTCCTTCAAGAAGAAGACGCCACTAAGGTGGATTCATTCCTTGTTCTTACTTTTCTGCTATTCGGTTTTTATATTATATGTTTATCTATGTTTTGTGTCTCTACTTCATGATCATTAGTGTTTAGTAACTATGTCTTAAAGTTATGAATAATTCCATTAATCCTTCACCTCTCTTAAATGAAAAATGTTTTTAATTCAAAAGAACAAGAAGTACATGAATTTCGAATTTATCCTTGAATTTAGTTTAATTATATTGATGTGGTGACAATACTTTTTGTTTTCTGAATGAATGCTTAAACAGTGCATATTTTTTATCTTGTTGTTTATGAATGTTAAAACTGTTAGCTCTTGAAAGAATGATGAACACAGAGAAATGTTATTGATAATCTGAAAAATCATGAAATTAATTCTTGAAGCAAGAAAAAGCAGTGAAAAACAAAAGCTTGCGAAAAAAAAGTAGAAAGAAAAAGAAAAAGCAAGCAGAAAAAGCGAATAGCCCTTAAAACCAAAAGGCAAGGGTAAAAAGGATAAAAGGCTTTGAGCATCAATGGATAGGAGGGCCCAAGGAAATAAAATCCAGGCCTAAGCGGCTAAACCAAGCTATCCCTAACCATGTGCTTGTGTCATGAAGGTCCAAGTGAAAAGCTTGAGACTGAGTGGTTAAAGTCGTGATCCAAAGCAAAAAGAGTGTGTTTAAGAGCTCTGGACACCTCTAACTGGGGACTCTAGCAAAGCTGAGTCACAATCTGAAAAGGTTCACCCAGTCATGTGTCTGTGGCATTTATGTATCCGGTGGTAATACTGGAAAACAAAGTGCTTAGGGCCATGACCAAGACTCATAAGTAGCTGTGTTCAAGAATCAACATACTTAACTAGGAGAATCAATAACACTATCCGAAATTCTAAGTTCCTAGAGAAGCCAATCATTCTGAACTTCAAAGGAAAAAGTGAGATGCCAAAACTGTTCAGAAGCAAAAAGCTACAAGTCCCGCTCATCTAATTAGAATTAATATTCATTGATATTTTGGAATTTATAGTATATTCTCTTCTTTTTATCCTAATTGATTTTCAAGTTGCTTGGGGACAAGCAACAATTTAAGTTTGGTGTTGTGATGAGCGGATAATTTATACGCTTTTTGGCATTATTTTTAGGTAGTTTTTAGTAAGTTCAAGCTACTTTTAGGGATGTTTTCATTAGTTTTTATGTTAAATTCATATTTCTGGACTTTACTATGAGTTTGTGTGTTTTTCTGTGATTTCAGGTAATTTTTGGCTGAAATTGAGGGACTTGAGCAAAACTCTGATAGGAGGCTGACAAAGGACTGCTGATGCTGTTGGAATCTGACCTCCCTGCACTCGAAATGGATTTTCTGGAGCTACAGAACTCTAAATGGCGCGCTCTCAACGGCTTTGAAATGTAGACATCTAGAGCTTTCCAGCAATATATAATAGTCCATACTTTATTTGGGAATTGATGACGTAAACTGGCCCTCAACGCCAGTTACATGTTGCTGTCTTGAGTAAAACGCCAGAAACACGTCACGACCCAGAGTTGAACGCCCAAAACACGTTACAACTTGGCGTTCAACTCCAAAAGAGGTCTCAGCTCGTGGATAGATCAAGCTCAGCCCAAACACACACTAAGTGGGCCCTGAAAGTAGATTTATGCATCAATTACTTACTCATGTAAACCCTAGTAGCTAGTCTAGTATAAACAGGATAATTTACTATTGTATTAGACATCTTTGGTCTCAGTTTTGTTTTATTCTTCATCTGAGGAGACTATTGATCACGTTTTGGGTCCTGGCCATTCGGCCATGCCTGAACCTCTCACTTATGTATTTTCAACGGTGGAGTTTCTACACACCATAGATTAAGGGTGTGGAGCTCTACTGTACCTCAAGTTTTAATGCAATTACTATTATTTTCTATCCAATTCAAATTATTCCTATTCTAAGATATTCGTTGCACTTCAACTTGATGAATGTGATGATCCGTGACACTCATCATCATTCTCACCTATGAACGCGCGTGATTGACAACCACTTCCGTTATACCTTAGGCCGGGCGCATATCTCTTGGATTCCTTAATCAGAATCTTCGTGGTATAAGCTAGAATTGATGGCGGCATTCATTGGAATCCGGAAGGTCTAACCTTGTCTGTGGTATTCCGAGTAGGATTCCGGGATTGAATGACTGTGACGAGCTTCAAACTCCTGAAGGCTGGGCGTTAGTGACAGACGCAAAAGAATCAAGGGATTCTACTCCAACCTGATTGAGAATCGATAGATGATTAGCCGTGCTGTGACAGAGCATTTGGACCTTTTTCACTGAGAGGATGGGATGTAGCCATTGACAACGGTGATGCCCTACATACAGCTTGCCATAGAAGGGAGTGATAAAATTGGATAAAAGCAGTAGGAAAGCAGAGATTCAGGAGGAGCACAGCATCTCCATACGCCTATCTGAAATCCCCATCAATGGATTACATGAGTAACTCTATCTTTATTTTATGTTTATTATTTATTATTAATTTTCGAAAATCCATAATCAATTACTATCCGCCTGACTGAGATGTACAAGATGACCATAGCTTGCTTCATACCAACAATCTCTGTGGAATCGACCCTTACTCACGTAAGGTTTATTACTTGGACGACCCAGTACACTTGCTGATTAGTTGAACGGAGTTGTGTCCACACATAGCAAAGAGCCATTATAATTATTCCATACAACAACAAAGAGTACAACATTGATGATCACAATTTCGTCCACCATTTACAATGGTAGATGTAAGGGTTGGCCATATGGGTTAGTGAGTTTAATATCAAGGATGGCCTCAATCATACTAAATGCAATTCAAAACATCAAATATAGGACATATAGACTAAAGCAAATCTAAGATCGCAATCATAAAAGGAGTTTAACATACAAGAACAAAATTTGTGATTGAAAATATACAACCACACGATCAAAGCTCAAATCTCACTTGGTATTTTGTTCAAGCTCTTTTCTATATGTTCCACATAAAAGGTACTTCAAGCAAGTTTAAAAATAATTTTTCAAATCCAATCAATGGAATGCCCAAAAAGAAATTTCTTGAAAATTCTTTGTTGTTTTACCAAACTTATTTTCTCTAACATGCAACATGCAAGTATGTACTACCATAATACTATAAGCATTAAAGAAATATATACAAACAAACCAAACAAAGTGTAAAGAAGAACAAAAATTGCAAAAATTGAAGAAAAAGAACAAAAAGAGTATTGCAAAGTGTCTAAGAAAAGAATTTTACCCCCCTCGAAATTGGCAATCCTCCCCCACACTTAATTAATGCACGGTCCTCCGTGCATGCACATGATCTGGGGGTGAAGAGCTATGAGACTCCACCTTCAGCTGGTGGGCTCCGGGGGTTCCGCGTTACTGTGTAAACAAATAAATAACAATTGAGGAAGACTAAGATGTGTGTAGTATGGTAAAAGATAATGTGTTTATTCTAAATGTGCGCACACTTTAGAACATACAAATTGGCCGAGTGAAAATGGCAACCACATAATCAAAAAAGATAGCATGTTCCTCAATTAAAAAGCTTAGGGTGCAAGTAAAGAATAAGCAAAACTTAAGGCACAAGCAACCCTAGGTAACTACAACTAAAGTGATTTGAATGTATAAGATATTGGATATTGAAATTGTGCAAGTGAAAGCGCAAAATTAATAAAAAACGGCACAATTAACAATAACCAATTCAATGATAAAAAATGACTACTTGTTCATCCTTAGGTGTAATGAAATAATCACATGTATAAGGTGCTTGTTACAAAAAGTGACAAGTCTTAATAAGAATCAAGTCAAGTCGACTAAAAAAAATGCAAAGCATTAACAAGGAACAAATACCTTGTTATGTGATTATATTCACTTAAAAACCATGATGACTAAGTAGTTCAACTCAATTCACTAAATTAAAAGTGCACAATTCATGATTAAGATGCCAAACAAGGATAGAGTCTAACACATATAGTAGCTACAACACATGCATTAAACTTGCAATTCATCTAGGCAATCAAACAAAGAATTGATACATAGTGCACATATTCATTAAATCAAAATTCCAACCAGAAGCAACCCAATAATCATCAAGCAAACACTTGCAACTTATTTAATTAACAAGCAACTAAAGCAAAACTAATATAATTATCAAAAAGAAAAATTAAAAGCAAATAAAACAAAGTAAAGCAAGTAAAGAAGAGGGAAAAAGCAAGAGAAGAGATGGGTGGGAGAAAGAAAGAAGAGAAGAAGTAGATAGAATAGAAGAAAAGAAGCGTAATGGTGAGAAAACAGGGGCATGTGTACGCATAAGTATGTATGCGTACGCACACTAGGTGGAACAGGGAAGGTGTGCGCTCGCACAGAGTGTGCGAGCGCTCCGAGCAAAGAGGGTCTCAAAAGGTGTGCGTACGCACAATCGTATGCGCACGCATAGAAGACCTTTTTTTCTTAGAGGAAAGGATCATGTGTGCGCACGCACACAGGTCCGTGCGCGTGCACAAGAGCATAAGGGGCAGGGGTTCACACGCACAGGCCGTGCCAACGCTCCCACTAGAGTGGTTGCAAGTTGGCGTGCGGACGCACAAGCCTGTGTGGCCGCACAGATAGTGCAAAAAAGGGCATGTGTGTGTACGCACGAGTATGTGCGCACGCACAAGTCACAAAAAATAGGGGAACGTGCGTGCACAAGGCGTGCTGGTGCTGCGAACAGAGGGCATAAAAGCTTGTGTGCATACACACAGAGGGGTGCATACGCATAGGAGTTGAATTTTCGTTGCTGCCTACGTGCGCATAGGTGTGTGCGCACGCACATGCCCTGTTTTTCCCGAAAATTTTTCTTTAATTCTTAGATAGGGATTTCTTAAGTGGGTATTGAGCATTTGGGAGGTGTGCCATTACTGGCATTCAACGCCAGCTCTGGTGGTTCTTTAGGCGTTGAACGCCCATCATGCATCCCTTCACTGGCGTTTAATGCCAGTTCCTTTACCAAGTTGGGCGTTGAATGCCTAGGAGGGTCCTCCTTCCCGGCGTTCATCGCTAGAGTCCCTGCCAGGTTGGGCGTTGAACGCCCAGTGAGGGCTTCCTCACTGGCGTTCAATGCCAGCTTTGCTGTCTGTTTAGGCGTTGAACGCCCAGTAAGGTATTCCTTACTGGCATTCAACGCCAGCTTCTATGCCAACTTGGGCGTTGAATGCCTAGTGAGGTCTTTCTCATTGCTGTTCAATGCCATCCCAGTCTCTCCAGATTCGGCCTCAGCCTCTGTGGTGATGGTCTTGCACTCTTCTCTTGGTTTCACTTCAGTGTTACTCGGAAGAGTGTCACGAGGAGTCTCAGGGATCCTCTTACTCAGTTGACCAACTTGTACCTACAAATTTCTGATGGAGGACATTGTTTTAGTTATGAAGCTATGGGTGGTCTTAGAGAGGTTGGAGACTATAGTTACCAAGTCAGAAAGGCTCTGCTTAGGAGTCTCCATATTCCCTTGAGAAGATGAGAATGGTGGCCTGTTGTTGAACCTATTCTGGGTTCTTCCACCTTGATTATTGTTGAAGCCTTGCTGGGGCTTCTGTTGAAAGGTTAGGATGATTCCTCTATGATGGGTTGTAGGTGTTTCCATAGAGTTCTCCCATGTAATTCACCTCCTCCATGAAGGGTTGATCAGGATAATAAGCTTCTTCTTCAGATGAAGCTTCCTGAGTGCTGCCAGCTGCAGCTTGCATTCCATTCAAATGCTGACAGATCATATTGACCTGCTAGATCAAGATCTTGTTCTGAGCCAATATTAAGAACTCCTTTCTTCTGAGTGATCCCATTGTTCACAGGATTTCTCTCAGCGATGTACATGAATTGGTTGTTTGCAATCATCGTAATGAGTTCTCTTACTTCTGCAGACGTTTTCTTCAAGTAGAGTGATCCACCTGCAGAACTGTCCAATGATATTTTGGACATCTCAAAAAGACCATCATAGAAGTCACATAAGATAGACCATTCTGAGAGCATGTCAGGAAGACACCTCCTGATTAGTTGCTTGTATCTTTCCCAAGTTTCATATAGGGATTCACCTTCTTTTTGTCTGAAGATTTGAACTTCCACTATGATTTTGCTCATCCTTGAGGAGGAAAGAATTTGGCCAAGAAAGCATTGACTAGCTTCTCCCAAGAGTCTAGGCTCTCTTTAGGTTGAGAATCCAACCATATTTTAGCTCTGTCTCTAACAGCAAAGGGAAAGAGCATAAGTCTGTAGACCTCATGATCCACTCCATTGGTCTTAACAATGTCACAGATTTGTAAGAATTCTGATAGGAATTGGTATGGATTTTCTAGTGGAAGTCCATGAAACTTGCAATTCTGTTGCAGAAGAGAGACTAACTAAGGCTTAAGCTCAAAGTTGTTAGCTCTAATGGAAGGTATGGAGATACATCTTACATAGAAATCAGAAGTAAGCATGGTGAAGTCACCAAGAACCTTTCTTGCCTCTCCTTCATGATTAGGCTCGGCTGCCATGTGTTCTGCTTTTTGTTCGAAATTTTCTTAGAGTTTTTTTCTGGAATGTTGTGCTTTAGCTTGTTGTAGATGCTTTCTTAGAGTTTTCTCAGGTTCAGGATCAAGATTAAAGAGAGGTTCTTTGTTTCTGTTCCTGGTCATAAAAAAGAAAACATATATACAACAAGAAAGGAAGCTTCTATGCCACAGGACAGAGAACTTCCAATGAGATGTGAGGGATAAAAGAAAGAAGAATGAAAATAGAAGAAGAGGGAGAAGAGGAATTCAAATAAGAGAGAGGAAGAATTCCAAAATTAAAAGTAAAAAAAGAAACAAGAATTAAAATATTTTTGTTTTTTATTAATTTATTTAATTCAAAAATAACAGTTAATTGATTAAAAAGATTTGAAAATTAATTAATAAATTTTGAAAAAGAAAAAAGAGAAATAGAAGAAGAAATTTCAAAAATTAGAAGAGAGAGGAATTAGTTAGGAAGTTTTGAAAAAAGAGAAAGAAAACAACTAACTAATTAAGAAAAATCTGAAAACAAGATAAGATAGAAGATAAGAAAAGATTTGAATTTAAAATTTGAAATTAGAAAAGATAAGATAGAAATTGAAAAGATTTGAAAAAGATTTGAATTCAAAATTTAAAATTAGAAATGATAAGATAAGAAATTAAAAAGATTTGAAAAAAATAAGATTTGAAATTTGAAATCTTAAATTTTAAAATTTAAAATTGAATTTTAAAATTTGAATTTGAAATAAGATAAGATAAGATTTTTGAAAAGATTTGATTTTGTAATTTGAAATTAAGATAAGATAAGATAATAATTTGAAATTAAAATTTGAAATTTTATTTGAATTGAAAATTAATTAAAATAAAGATAGAAAAGATATTTTATCTTTTTTATTTTTGAATTTAATTTAGAAAGAGAAAAACAACAAAAAGATACCAAACTTAAAATTTTTAAATTTAATGACACCTATTATGTGAAAATTAGAAGGAAAAACACAAAGAGACACCAAACTTAAAAAATTTTAAGATCAAAACAAGAAGAAAAATAAGAACACTTTGAAGATCAAGAAGAACACCAAGAACAAAACTCAAAGAATTCAAAGAAAACAAGAACATGCAAAGGACACCAAACTTAAAAAGTTTGAAAACCAAAGACAGAAATTTCAAAAATTTTAAAAGAAAAGACACAAGAAGACACCAAACTTAAAGATTGACACAAGGTTCAAACAAAAGACACTATTTTTAAAAATTTTTAGAAAAAGACTCAAAGAAATTCGAAAATTTAACCAAGAACACAAACAAAAGACTTAAACCAAAAACAAAAATTAAATAAAGAGAAGTAAAGGTTTTTGAAATTTTTTGTTTTGAATTTTTTCGAAAAAAAGAAGAAAATAAAAAACTCAAACAAAATTAAAAACAATACCTAATCTAAGCAACAAGATAATCTGTTAGTTGTCCAAACTCGAACAATCCCCGGCAACGGCACCAAAAACTTGGTGCACGAATTCCCACACTTTGTACAACTGAACCAGCAAGTGCACTGGGTCGTCCAAGTAATACCTGAGCGAGTCAGGGTCGATCCCACGAGGATTGTGGTTTGAAGCAAGTTATGGTTATCTTGTAGATCTTAGTCAGGCAGATAGAAAAGGTTGTTTGATTGTTTAAACGCATAAAAGAAAGCAAAGAGAATTTAACTAGGTTGATTTGTTTGGAATGATAAGAAGATGGTTAAGGCTTGGAGATGCTTTGCTCTTCTGGATAACTCTGGTCTTACTGTCTTCTTTAACTGTGAATGATTTCTTCTATGGCAGGCTGTATGTGATTAACGCCGGTTGAAGGGTCGCCAATACTCCTCCAAATCTGAACCCCAGGGTTGGTGTGGATCTATTCTGATTGAGGATGAAGATGCTGCAGTCCATTCTCCTTAGTGATCCTACTCAAAACACCACAGACAAGGTCGAATCTTCCGGATCAGAGAATGCTGCAACTTTGGGTTCTAGCCTCTACCACAAAGACCATAATCTCCCCATACCTCGGCTGAATTGGTGTCTCGAGAAGTCCCCAACGAAGTCGTGGATTAGCCGTCTAAGAGATGTATAACCAAGCTAGTGGTTCATTGTTGTTCGATGAAAGACGCACTCTGAACACAAGAAGAACATGGGTGATTGTCAGGCACACGGTCTTAGAATGAAGAACAAAGATACATCTTAGAATAGAACCAAACACGGATTGAAAAGAAACAGTAATACTTTTATTGATCCATAAAAATTAGCAGAGCTCCTCCTCTCAACCTAGGAGGTTTAAAAAGTCAAACTGATAAAAAATATAATGATAAACGTGTGAAGTGTCTAAAAGTGGTGGAAGATTCTTGACAAAGAGTGATCTTCTACTTTAAATAGTAAACTAATGACTAAGGATTACATAAAAAGGATAAAACAATCTTTTAGTGCTAAAATCCACTTCTGGGGCCCACTTGGTGAGTGTTTGGACTGAGCTTGATTGAGATCCTCATGCTAGGAGGCCTCTAGGGCGTTGAATGCTGACTAAGGGGTCCTTTATGGGCGTTTGGACGCTGGTCTTCTCCTTGTAGGCACTGGACACCAGAATAGGACAGGAGGCTGGCGTTGAACGCCAGTTTTAGGCCTTTATTTCTGAAGCAAAGTATAGACTATTATACATTGCTGGAAAGTGTTGGATGTTAGCTTTCCATATCCATTAAGAACGCTCCATTTAGACTTCTGTAACTCCAGAAAAGCTCTTTTGAGTGCAAGGAGGTCAGATCCGGACAACATCTGCAGTGCTTTTTCTGCCTCTGAATCAGA
The DNA here is from genome assembly GCF_014773155.1 of Arachis stenosperma. NCBI lineage: Eukaryota > Viridiplantae > Streptophyta > Magnoliopsida > Fabales > Fabaceae > Arachis > Arachis stenosperma. Next base: position 48,603,005 of record NC_080377.1, read on the forward strand.
CTTTTACTCTAACTCTTCAATTTCAGCCAAAAAATATCTGAATTGCATAAAAACATACAAACTCAAATTAGAATCCAAGAATGTGAATTTTACACTTAAACCTATGAAATTTTAATAAAACTTAAATAAAACATGCTAAAAACTATATGAAGTGACGATGAGAGAAGAAGGATGTGATCTATGACAGAGAGAGAAGGGGCTCAAAGACAGGTGCTTGATGCGGGGACAGAGTCGTCGATTTTGGGGCCAACGACGACGAGAGAAGAAACTGGCTTGATGATGATGGAGATTGCGACGCAACAGGTTCGAGCACGACTTCTACATTTTGGGAAGACGAGGAACGATGGCAACCGTTAATAGGACTGAGCGTCGAAGGGGTCAACCATGATAAGAAAGAGGGTTAGGAAGAGGCCATGGCTTCTATGTTTTGAATAATAAATATGTATAATTCCCTATCTTGAGTAGATAGTAGCGTTATCCTTCAAAAATTTAAATAATAATAATAATAATAATAATAATAATAATAATAATAATAATAATAATAATAATAAGAAATCACTAGAAAAAGGAATATATAATATTAAATGGTCTTTTAAATTAATAATATTAAATTGTATATAAATAGATACGTATCATATTTATAAGATGATAAATATTTATCTTTTTTGTTGATATGCTTATGGAATATATTTGACCTCTGAGGTCATCCTAAAAAAGTGAATACGAAAATGATAATTAAAAAAAAATACTTCTATATAAAATTTAAATCTTTATAGTAATAAGAGTATTTTTATTCATAATTTTTTATTTTAAAAATAATATAAATATCTTGATTTTTTTTGTTTAAAATTACTACCGATTGTAAATAGTTAATTTTTTTAAAATAGAATAAATATAATTACTAATAAAAATACGATAGTACGACTACATTTATTTTTTACAAATTAAATTAAATCATTAATTTAAATTGTGCTAATTTTAAATTTGAAGTTAACAGTTTTATAAGTAATAATAAATTTGTACTTTATATCGTACTTAAATTTTATGCTTGTCATTTAATTGATCAATGATATATCAAAGATTTTAAAGTCATGATAGAAGACAATAATTCTTTAAGCAGATTCACTAAAAATGGGTATATATTTATATTTTTTATATCATAATTACATAAGGAAAAATTAAAAATAGAAAAATTTTGGTTGCAAAAAATTTTCTTCCAATTATTTTCAATTATAAAATACTAGTAACTCAAGTTAACATCATTTCAATCCTCAACAAGTTTATTGCTACTTTATCAAATTCAACACCAAATACAAAGTCATTCAATAAAAGTCCGTCATATCTCAAAAGTGTCTCATAAAACTAAATTAAAGTCCAAATAATTACTATTTAAAAACCAAGTCAAAATATCAAACTAACAACATGAATTGAAAGAGTTCATTTTTTTGGTGTTTTATTGAGGTCATAAGTTAGCATGAAAGAATTGTGTCCAATAAACACAACTTCATCAGAACTACTCTAAACTTACGACCCTACGGTCCAACAACAAGCGGACCCGACCCAACCCAACCTACTGAAACTCATGCATCGATATGGTTTGTCCGAGGAATTTCGCCCACATCACCTCTAATACTTAATGTTGTCGATACGTATCACATCTTTCCTATTGCGGAAACTCCAGGGTCTTATAAGAAGGAGAACACTATCCCCCTAAGGTATTTAACCTAACCCTAATATTTAACCTCATAAACATCTCCCTGACTTTAGTATTAAAGTGTCATTGCAGGTCTATCACCCCTCTTTTAGTATATATCCATCGTCTCAGAGGATTGCCAACAACAGTGCGATCTTTGACTAAGTTGCGATTTCGTCGAATCAAATAACTCTTGAACATTGGCATCGTTTGTGGGAACTCAATGAGCCACGTACTTCAAGGGCGTTCAAGCCTAAGGGAGACCGAAATTTAAAAGAAGTCATTAGTGTAAGACCCTAAATTTTTAGAAAATAAATAATGATTTATTTATATTATATATATATGATTTTGGTTTTAGAAAGTTGTCTTTGTTAAAAGGTAAATAAACCAAAATTATGAGATGTCAAATTTTAAATTAATTTTGATATATATAAATTTTAATTATAATTAGATATTTTTGATTGATTGAAATTAATTATTTGGATTCTTATTTAATTAAAATTTAAAGTTTTAATAATTAGAGATAAAAAAAATTTAAATATAATTTAAATTAAATAATTAAAAATTTTAATTAATTTTACGAACTAAAAAAAATTTATTTATATGTTTTTAAATTATAAATTAAAGTATTTAATTAAAAATAATTTATAATTTAAAAAATAAATAAATATTCTTAAAATTAATTATACTGAATTAAATTTAATTTTAAATTAAAATTCAAACTCTAATTGTACTAACCCTGACTCTTTCTACCCAACCCACACCCACACGTAACCCCCTCCCACACTCGTTCATCCCTCGATGAGCCACGTTCACTGTCACTCACCACCGCCTTTCCCCTTTCCTTTTATCCCACACCCACACACTTAAACCACACATATACAGAGATAGATTAAGAGAAAGAAAGGGAGAAAGGGGAAAACGAGAAACAGAAGCAAAGAGAGATCCCAGAGTGAGAGCTAGCGACGGAAGGAAGAGGAGAGGCGAGGGGCTATCCCACGCCGGCGTCGCGCCTCATCGTCCATGAAGCTATGCGTCATCGTCTCACCACCACCGGATCATCGCGCCGTCACGCCGCTGCCATCGTCGGGCTGCTGTGCCGCCATCGACACGGTTCCGAGAGGAAGGAATCGCTGCGATGAGGAAGGGGAGCAGGAGCCCGTCGTGTTCATTGCAAGCCCGTCGTTCGTGCCTTGTCGCCACGTTAAATTCGTCGCCGCCAACGCCGTTGCCGTCGAAGGGAGAAATCGATTCAGGGTTTGGTCTCCGCCAAACCTTCGTTCCTTTCTTTGGGATCGAGCGTTGGCTTCTTCGAGCAAAGGGAGCCTCAGCGACAGTAGCTTCCCCTGTGTTCCATTACTATTCTTGAAACTGTAACACTCTTGCTTGTGCTCTACTTTCCGATTTTATTTCTCTTCCATATTTTTGTTTTGAATACAAGTGTGTGTTTCTGTTTAGTACTGTCGTCTGTATCCGGAGCCACTAATGTCACCGCTACTGTGGTGATTGGGATAGGCGCGGTTGTCGCTGTTGTTGCTACCCGAGGGAACTGAGGCTATAGCTGCTGTTCCGGCAGCATTGGCTGCTGTAAACTGTTAAAAAAAAGAGAGGAGATAGTTGTGTTTAACTTCGACTGTTTCGACTAATTGAGGTAGGGGTTCGTTCTAAAATTAAGAGTTTTCAATTTAAGAATGCCGAAAAGTTTACTGAATAATTACAAATAAATTATAAATGTTATGCATGATCAATTAATGAGAATTGATGTAGTTAGAAATTGTTAGTGAATGTGAGCATGTCTGAGTATGCTAAACTGAATTTTGGTATGTTTGATAATGTATAAAGAATTGGGTGATTAAATGAGTTGTATGAGTATTTATTAATTGTGAATTTGTTATTGATGATGATATGGTTATAGTTGCTGCTAGTTGTATTGTGATTGTGAGTGATGAATGTGGCGTTGTTTGTTGAAATGGAAATATGAATTAAGTCTGAATTGAGGGCTGGTTTGGATTTGAGATAAGTCGAGAAATTGAGAAATTATGAAAGTAAGGGAGTCCGTAAGGGTGGTGAAGTCCAGGTTTTAAGGGAGATTTTGTCCATTTTTTTTTTGTAAAAATAACCGGAAACATGGTTTTGTTTTGAAAATCTAATTTGTAAGCTTATTTTGAGACAAGATTTTATATTGGAAAATATTTGGTTTACATATTCACTCATATTGAGAAAGGGGCTTTCTATTAGAAATTTGTTTTATTAGTAATGAATTGAGAATTGGAAAAGATTTTGACATTGAAACTGGTTAGATTTCAGATTTATAAATGTTTTGGATATTGGAGTTGGTTTGTTGATTTGTTGGAAGTGATCTTTGAGAATTGAAAATGGGTTTATAATACTGAAATTGATTCGTTTAAACTATCAAGAATAATTTCTGAGAATTGGATATGGTTTGGTTGGAACTCTTGAAGGGTGGCGAAGTCCGAATTTCAGAGAAAAATGCTGCAGAAATTTTTATAAAATTTTGAAATTTTGCTTAAAGCATTATTTAAAAGAGAATTTGATTTAAAACTCATTCTATTTGGTTTTCAGTTTATCAGGAAAAGTGTTATGTTTTAAGTTTATTCTATTAAGAAAAGATTCTTGTTTTAAGTAATAATTTGAATATGATTTATTAAGAAAATGAATTTTTATTAAACATTAAAGAAGTTTGGCTATCTAAAACTAAAGGTTTTGAGGTTAGGATAGGTGAATGAATATATGGAAGTTTGGCTACCTAAAACTAAAGGTTTTGAGGTTAGGATAGGTGAATGAATATATGGCGATGTAGATGTGTGAATAATAATAAGGTGATGTAGAGGTATGTATGATTGAGCGGTGATGTGGAGGTACGTTTAATAATATAGTAATGTGGAAGTATGGGTATGTAATTGGGGATGTGGAGGTATCATGAAAAGAAAGAGATAAATAAAATGGATAATGAATCATGAAAAGTGTATGTTGAATGGGCTGTGGGCCAAATTGCTAATGCGAAAGTGTCCGTTTAACTAATAGCATTGTTTCTTACTGTGATGCCAAGATATCCTAACTGATATGGGTTTGTCCATGATGATAATTGTGACTAACTAACACGGTAAAAAGACCATATTTGGAGTTCATCCTGAGTAACGTTGAGTTGTGGGCAGATAACTAATGTATGAGCTCATGGTCTGCGCTAAGAACATGAATGCATCATAAATTGTTTGTGCACTTGTATTTAATTGTGGTTGTTTATTTAATTTTATTGTGATTGTGTTGTTTGTCTTGATGACTTGTTTGTGTGTTTAATTGGATATTCTATTGATGTTGCAAACTCAGTAATGTATTGAGGAATGCTATTTGTGGCTGATGAATTGTTAACATGACTGAGACTTTATTTTAAGTAATGTGATTTAAAGAAAGGTTTTTAAACGGGATTTAAACGGCTTTAGATAAGACTTAGGAAAAATTTTAAGGATTTAATAAAGAAAACTATTTTTGGGATATGAGATAACTATTTGTATTTTATTCTGTATTTTTATGGCATTCATTTTTTCTACTGAGAACATGCGAGGACGACGTTCTCACCCCCCATAAAGATCTTCAGTTTCAGCAATAGGTTCAGAAATTCTTAGCGCGGAGCCACGACTGAACATCAGAGTTTTATTAGTATAAATGTATATCCATATTTTCTGTGTATGGTGTAGTATTAAACTTTATTTTTTCCTCGCCGCTTATTATCTATAATTTTTAGAGGGGTAGGACTTGTATTTGAGAATCTTGTAATATGTTTATGTATATAATGATCTGATTATGCATATATATATATGTATCATTTTGGCTAAGTGGTTAAAAGTAACAATTTTTCATTTTCTTGATTAAAATTTTGTTCGTATTTACGAAGGCTTAATATTAAATAAAGATAGTAGAAAATAAAAAGGGTTAAAGGTAAGTAATGCTTAAGCATTTAGTACGATCATAACGTGTTAAAAGTTAGGGTGTTACAGCTGGTGAGCACAACCTTTGGAAGAAAGTCACAGTAGCCAAGATCTGGATCCCAAGCAAAGTCTAGACGGCAGTGACGCCTAGTCACGAGCCATTGAGTCGCCAAAATTCGGGCCCGGAAGCCAGCTCTAGACCCTTTGGTGGGACATAGTCAGATAATTCCCAAATCATCTAAGAGCTTCGTCACCAATTACAGAACATGGCAGCACGAGATCGTTTTCAATCATCGTCGGAAGGACATTCGGGGACCAAGCCCCGAGAGAGGCGTCCAATAGATCCCTTGGAACCTGATGAGTGGATATTTTATACGCTTTTTGGGGGTAATTTCATGTAGTTTTTAGTATGTTTTAGTTAGTTTTTTGTATATTTTTATTAATTTTTAGGCAAAAATCATATTTTTGGACTTTACTATGAGTTTGTGTGTTTTTCTGAGATATCAGGTATTTTCTGGCTGAAATTGAGGGAGCTGAGCAAAAATCTGACTCAGGCTGAAAAAGGACTGCTGATACTATTGGATTCTGACCTCCCTGCATTCGGAATGGATTTTTTTGAGCTACAGGAGTCAAATTGGCGCGCTCTCAATTGGGTTGGAAAGTAGACATCCAGGGCTTTTCAGAAATATATAATAGTCCATACTTTGCGCGAAGATAAACGACGTAAACTGGCGTTTAACGCCAGTTCCATGTTGCATTCTGGCGTTCAGCGCCAGAAACAGGTTGCAAGTTGGAGTTAAACGCCAGAAATAGGTTACAACCCGGCGTTTAACTCTAGAAACAGCCCAGGCATGTGAGAAGCTCAAGTCTCAGTCCCAGCACACACCCCAGAGGTGGATTTCTGCACCATCTATCTTAGTTTACTCATTTTCTGTAAACCTAGTTTACCCATTTAATATTTAAACAACTTTTAGAGACTTATTTTATATCTCATGACATTTTAAATCTGAATTTTGTATTCTCTGACGGCATGAGTCTCTAAACTCCATTGTTGGGAGTGAGGAGCTTTGCAGCGTTTCGATGAATTAATGCAATGATTTCTGTTTTTCATTCAAACACGTTTGTTTCTATCTAAGATACTGATTCGTATTTAACTGTGATGGATGTGATGATCCGTGACACTTATCACCATTCTCAACCCATGAACGTGTGCCTGACAAACACTTCCGTTCTACACTAGATTGAATGAGTATCTCTTAGATTCCTTATCAGAATCTTCATGGTATAAGGTAGAATCCATTGGCAGCATCCTTGGGAATCCGGAAAGTCTAAACCTTGTCTGTGGTATTCCGAGTAGGATTCAGGGATTGGATGATTGTGACGAGCTTCAAACTCGTGAGTAGCGCAAAAGGATCAACGGATCCTATTCTGACATGATCGAGAACCGACAGATGATTAGTCGTGCTGTAACAGAGCATTGGACCATTTTCACTGAGAGGATGAGAAGTAGCCATTGATAACGGTGATGCCCTACATAGAGCTTGCCATGGAAGGAACCTTGCATATTTGAAAGTGAGAAAGCATTATGTTGTAGGAATTCAGAAGACAAAGCATCTCCAAAACTCCAACATATTCTCCATTACTGCATAATAAGTATTATTTAATCCATGCTCTCTTGTTTATTTGCAAGTCAATTGATAACTATAATTGGTATTCTGACTAAGATTAATAAGATAACCATAGCTTGCTTCAAGCCAACAATCTCCGTGGGATACGACCCTTACTCACGTAAGGTATTACTTGGACGACCCAGTGCACTTGCTGGTTAGTTGTGCGGATTGCAAAAGTATGATTGCGATTTCGTGCACCAAGTTTTTGGCCCCGTTGCCGGAGATTGTTTGAGTTTGAACAACTGACGGTGAATCTTGTTGCTTAGATTAGGAAAAATTAATCTTTTTGGTTTAGAGTCACTAGAATTGCATCTTTTATTATCCCTTAAAATTTTTTTTTCAAAAACATTATTTTTCTTTATTAATTTTTAATTTTTCTATGAGTTTAGTGTCATGTTTTAAGTTTGGTGTCAATTGTATGCTTTTCTTTGTCTTTCAATTTTCGAATTGCATGTTCTTTATTTTTTCTTGATCTTCAAATTGTTCTTGTCAATTTTTCTTGTTTGATCTTTGGTTTTTCCTATTCTGTGTGTTTTCGTGTTTTCCTTGTACTTTTTCAAAATATCAGTTTTTAAAAATATCATTTTTTATATACAATATTAAAACACGTTAAATTTATAGCTGAATTGGCTAGAGCATTGGTTTATGTTCTTGGCAATTGGGTATCTTCTTTTTAAAATTTTTCAAAAATAATTTTTCTTTAATTGAATCTTGTGCCAAACTTTAAGTTTGGTGTTTTCTTGTTAATCTTTCTTTAATTTTCGAAAGTTTTATTGTGATTTTCTAAAAATTTTAAGTTTGGTGTTCTTTCTTTTGTTCTTGTTGTTCTTGTGAGTCTTCAAAGTGTTCTTGAGTCTCCTTTGTGCTTTGATCTTAAAATTTTTAAGTTTGGTGTTCCTTGGTGCTTTTCCTCCAAAATTTTCGAAAACAAGGAGCATTAGATCTAAAAATTTTTTAGTCTTGTGTCTTTTGTATATTTTTCTCTTTCATCATAAAATTCAAAATTCAAAAAAAATCTTTTTCTTTAATTTCTCATAATTTTCGAATTACTTGGGTTGACTTGATCAAAATTTTCAACTCATATCTTTTTCAAAAATATCCTAACCACTTTCTCTCTCCTCACTTTTTCGAAAATCTTCATAAAATATTTTTAAATTTTTTTTATTTTTTTATTTCATTTTTTTATTTTTATTTTTCGTCTTTTATTTGGGTTTTTTATTTTATTCTATTTTATTATTTCGAAAAATAATTTTTTCAATATAATAAAATAAATAAAATAAATCCACATTATCTCTCTTTCTCTATCATGGACCTAAGTGGAAATGAACAGTCCAGAAGGACTCTGGGTCATATGCTAACCCCACTACTACTTCATACGGGAGTAGTATCTGTATACCCTCCATCGGAGTCAGTAGCTTTGAGTTGAACCCTCAGCTTATTATCATGGTGCAGCAAAGTTGCCAGTATTTCGGTCTTCCACAAGAAGAACCTATAGAATTTCTGGCACAGTTTTTACAAATTACTGACACAGTACATGATAAGGAAGTAGATCAGGATGTCTACAGATTGTTACTGTTTTCATTTGCTGTAAAGGATCAAGCTAAGAGGTGGTTAAATAACCAATCTAAGGACAGCATAAAGACATGGAAACAACTGTCAGAAAAATTCCTGAATTACTATTTTCCTCCAAAACGGATGACACAGCTAAGGCTGAGCATCCAAGGCTTCAAACAAGGAGATAATGAATCTCTTTATAATGCCTGGGAGAGATACAGAGAGATGCTAAAAAAATGTCCCTCTGAAATATTTTCAGAATGGGTGCAGTTAGACATCTTCTATTATGGGCTTATAGAGAGAGCTCAGATTTCTCTAGACCACTTAGCTGGTGGATCTATACATATGAGAAAGACAATTGAAGAAGCTCAAGAGCTCATTGATACAGTTACTAGAAATTAGCATCTGTACCTAAGCAGTGAACCATCCATGAAAGAAGAGGCTAAAACAGTAACTGCTGAACTAAGTCCTGCAGAACAAGTTACTGAATTCAACCAGCAATTAGATTTTCTAACAAAACAGCTAGCCGAATTCAAGGAGATGCTACAAGAGACAAGAATGGCTAATATGAATATGGAAGTGCAGCTAAAGCAAACAGAACATCAGTTATCAAAACCAATAACAGAAGAGTGCAAAGCAGTTCAATTAAGAAGTGGAAAAACATTAAATACCTCACTTCAAGGCAGCAGGAAGCCAAGAAATAAACAAACTGCTACCCAAAATCCCTCTGAGGATAGTCAGAGCCTAGAAAGGAATAATCCTGGCACTCAAACGCCAGAAAAGGGGGTGGAGAGCTGGCGTTGAACGCCCACCCCATGCTCAGTTCTGGCGTTCAACGCCAGAAACAGGCAAGGAATTGGCGTTGAACGCCCAAAGGAAGCACAGTTCTGGCGTTTAGCCGCTAGAAGCAGGTAAGGAGTTGGCGTTTAACGCCACTCCAGCTTCCACCCCTGGCATTTAAATGCCAGTGGGAAATCAGACACATACAAGTGCTGATAGCAACCCCTCTAAAAAGGCTTCTCAACCCACATCTGTAGGTAATAAACCTACAGCAACTAAGGTTGAGGAATACAAAGCCAAAATGGCTTATCCTCAGAAACTCCGCCAAGCAGAACAGGATAAGCAATTTGCCCGCTTTGCAGACTAGCTCAGGACTCTTGAAATAAAGATTCCATTTACAGAGGCACTTGAGCAAATACCCTCTTATGCTAAGTTCATGAAAGAGATCTTAAGTCATAAGAAGGATTGGAGAGAAACTGAAAAAGTTTACCTCACTGAAGAATGCAGTGCAGTCATTCTGAAAAGCTTACTCGAAAAGCTTAAAGATCCTGGAAGCTTTATGATACCATGCACATTAGAGGGTACTTGTACCAAGCAAACTCTGTGATCTTGGGACAAGTATCAACCTAATACCTGCATCTACTATCAGAAAGTTTGGTTTGACTGAAGAAGTCAAACTAATCCGGATATGTCTCCAACTTGCTGATGGCTCCATTAAATACCCATCAGGCGTGATTGAAGACGTGATTGTCAAGGTTGGGCCATTTGCCTTTCCCACTGACTTTGTGGTGCTGGAAATGGAGGAGCACAAGTGTGCAACTCTCATTCTAGGAAGAACTTTCCTAGCAACTGGACGAACCCTCATTGACGTCCAAAAAGGGGAAGTGACCCTGAGAGTCAATGAGGACGAGTTTAAGTTGAATGTTGTCAAAGCTATGCAGCATCCAGACACCCCAAACGACTGCATGAGCATTGATATTATTGAATCTCTGGTAAAAGAGGTCAATATGACTGAGAGTCTCGAATCAGAGCTAGAGGATATCTTTAAAGATGCTCAGCCTGATCTGGAGGAACCAGAGAGAATAACAGAACCTCTGAAAATCTCTCAGGAAGAGGAGAAAACTCCCAAACCCGAGCTCAAACCATTACCACCATCCCTGAAATATGCATTTCTGGAAGAAGGTGATACCTTTCCTGTAATCATAAGCTCTACCTTAGAGCCACAGGAAGAGGAAGCACTAATTCAAGTGCTAAGGACACACAAGACAGCTCTTGGGTGGTCCATCAGTGATCTTAAGGGCATTAGCCCAGCCAGATACATGCACAAGATCCTATTGGAAGGAGATGCTAAGCCAGTGGTTCAACCACAAAGGCGGCTAAATCCAGCCATGAAGGAAGTGGTGCAGAAGGAGGTCACTAAATTATTAGAGGCTGGGATTATTTATCCCATTTCTGATAGCCCCTGGGTAAGCCCTGTCCAAGTCGTCCCTAAGAAGGGTGGTATGACACTGGTTCATAATGAAAAAATGAACTGGTTCCTACAAGAACAGTTACAGGGTCGCGTATGTGTATTGATTATGGAAGACTCAATATAGCCACCAGAAAGGATCATTTTCCTTTACCATTCATAGACCAGATACTAGAAAGACTGGCAGGTCATGAATACTACTGCTTCCTGGATGGATATTCAGGTTATAATCAAATTGCAGTAAATCCCCAGGATCAAGAGAAAACAGCATTCACATGTCCATCCGGAGTATTTACATACAGAAGGATGCCATTTGGTCTGTGCAATGCACCTGCAACCTTTCAAAGGTGCATGCTCTCTATTTTCTCTGATATGGTAGAAAAATTTCTGGAAGTCTTTATGGATGACTTTTCAGTATTTGGAGACTTACAGCTCCTGTCTTGACCATCTAGCACTTGTTCTAAAGAGGCGCCAAAAGACTAACCTAGTTTTAAACTTGGGAAAATGTCACTTTATGGTGACTGAAGGAATTGTCCTTGGGCACAAAATTTCGAGCAAGGGAATAGAGGTGGATCAAGCTAAGGTGGAGGTAATTGAAAAGTTACCACCACCTGCCAATGTTAAGGCAATTAGAAGCTTTCTAGGGCATGCAGGATTCTATAGGAGGTTTATAAAAGATTTTTCAAAAATTGCCAAACCTCTGAGTAATCTGCTAGCTGATGACACGCCATTTATCTTTGATAAGGAGTGTCTGCAGACATTTGAGACTCTGAAAGCTAAGCTGGTCACAGCACCAGTCATCTCTGCACCAGACTGGACATTACCATTTGAACTAATGTGTGATGTCAGTGACCATGCCATTGGTGCAGTGTTGGGACAAAGGCATGACAAGCTTCTACACGTCATTTACTATGCCAGTCGTGTTTTAAATGACGCACAGAAGAACTACACAACCACAGAAAAAGATTTACTTGCAGTGGTTTACGCCATTGACAAGTTCAGATCTTATCTAGTAGGATCAAAAGTGATTGTGTACACTGACCATGCTGTTCTTAAATATCTACTCACAAAGCAGGATTGAAAACCTAGACTCATCAGATGGGTGTTGCTTCTGTAAGTGTTTGATATAGAAATAAGAGACAGAAAAGGGATAGAGAACCAAGTAGCAGATCACCTGTCCCGAATAGAACCCGTAGAAAAGGCGTCCCTCCCTCTTACTGAGATATCTGAAAACTTTCCGAATGAGCAACTCTTTGCCATCCAGGAAATGCCATGGTTTGCAGATATTGCAAACTACAAGGCAGTGAGATTCATACCCAAAGAATATAGTAGGCAGTAATCAAAGAAATTAATCACGGATGCAAAGTACTATATTTGGGATGAACCATATCTCTTCAAGAGATGTGCAGACGGAGTAATCCGTAGATGTGTGCCTAAAGAAGAAGCACAAAAGATTCTCTAGCACTATCATAGATCACAGTATGGAGGACATTTTGGAAGTGAGCGAACAGCTACAAGAGTCCTCCAATGTGGCTTCTACTGGCCTATTCTCTATAAAGACTCCCGAGTGTTTGTACTTAATTGTGACAGTTGCCAAAGATCTGGCAATCTGTCTCACAGTTATGCCATGCCTCAACAACGGATCTTGGAGATTGAGTTGTTTGATGTATGGGGTATTGACTTCATGGGGCCTTTCCTACCATCATACTCAAACACTTATATTCTGGTGGCAGTGGATTATGTATCCAAGAGAGTGGAAGCTATTGCAACACCCACTAATGACACTAAGACAGTGCTAAAATTCCTTCAGAAACACATCTTTAGCAGATTTGGTATCCCTAGAGTACTAATCAGTGATGGGGCACTCATTTCTGCAATAAATAGCTTTACTCTGCTTTGGTTCGATATGGAATTAGCTGCAGGGTAGCTACTCCATATCATCCACAGACAAATGGGCAAGCTGAAGTCTCTAATAGAGAACTTAAAAGAATCCTGGAACGGACTGTGATTAACCATAGAAGGGATTGGGCAAGAAGCTTGGATGATGCTCTGTGGGCATGCAGAACAGCATTCAAGACTCCTATAGGAACTTCTCCATACCAGCTTATGTATGGAAAAGCCTGTCACTTGCCAGTGGAACTGGAACATAAGGCCTATTGGGCAACTAGATTCCTAAACCTTGATGCCAAGTTAGCTGGAGAAAAATGATTGCTCCAGTTAAATGAGCTAGAGGAATTCAGACTCAATGCTTTCGAAAATGAAAAAAATTACAAAGAGAAAGCAAAAAGATGGCATGATAAGAAGTTGTCATCCAGAGTCTTTGAGCCAGGGCAGAAAGTTCTGCTGTTTAATTCTATGCTCAGATTATTCCCCGAAAAATTGAAATCCCGGTGGAGAGGACCATATGTGATTACAGGTGTGTCACCATATGGTTACGTAGAGCTTCAAGATAATGATTCTAACAAAAAGTTCATTGTTAATGGACAGAGAGTCAAACATTATCTTAAAAGCAATTTTGAGCAAGATTGCTCAAAACTGAGACTTGATTAAAGCTCAGTAATAGTCCAGCTAAAGATAGTAAAGAAGCGCTTGTTGGGAGGCAACCTAGTCATGAGTTATTTTATTTGCAATTTTAATTTTAAATTAGATAATACATTTCAGTGAATGATACAGAGTTACAGAAGGATTCAGAGGATAAAACAGTAAAAAGAAGCTCACTAGTGCGAAAAAAACCAGTAAGAGCTGTTTTGGGCGTTGAACGCCCAAAAGAAGCATCTACTAGGCGTTCAACGCCAGTAGAGATAGCCATCTGGGCATTAAACACCAGAAAGAAGCATCCTCTGGGTATTTAACGCTAGATTTATAGCGTCCTGGGCGTTCTGAAAAACGCGCAGTGACAAAGGAGTTCCTGGCGTTTAACGCCAGCCAAAAGCAATAGTTGGGCGTTAAACGCACAGGAGAAGCTACAAATGGGCGTTAAACGCCCAAAACATGCAGTGTTTGGGCGTTTAACGCTAGGATTATGTGGAGGAGGTGAATTCGTTTTCAACTCAATTTTTTTTCATTTTTCATGTTTCAATTCATGATTTCTTGCATAAACATGTTACAAATTCTCAACTTTTAACTTCAAAATGCAAAAAAATTCTTAATCCTAAAAATATTTCTTCATTCTTGTTCAATCTCTTTTCAAATCTTTTTCAAAATCTCATCATATCTTTTGAATTTTTAAAATTTCCTCTCCTTTCCTTTCTTTTGCTTGAGGACAAGCAAACCTCTAAGTTTGGTGTGTTTTTCCGTGATCACTGAGCTAAAACTCATCAAGATCATGGCACCTAAGGGAAAACAAACCACTTCAAGAGGCAAGAAAGAGAATATTCCAAAACCACTTTGGAATCAAGAGAAGTTCTTAAGCAAAGAACATACAGACCATTACCACAAAATAATGGGTCTGAGATTAGTGATTCCGAAAGTTAAATTCGATCTGAAAGAAGACAAATATCTGGAGATACAGAAGCTGAAGCACCAGAAGCTGTCTCTTGAAGGAGCAGACACCACACAGGTTGAAGGAGCACCCATCATCTTCCAAACTAAAGGTTGTTGAATTCTAATCTTAGCCTTAACTCTTTGATAATTGTTCTTATTAAGAATTTACCTTAGAAGTTATATATGAAGTAGTAGTAATTAGTATCTCTATTTTGATTTTATCTCCAATTAAGCTATAATTTATTTTTCTCATCATCATCAAACATGAATAAAATAATAGATTTTTAGAATAAAAAGGCAATATTTTTTCGAGTTCTTAATAAGGAAAATTCTAATTATTTATATGTGGTGGCAATACTTTTTGTCTTCTGAATGAATGCTTGAACAGTGCATATTTTTTATATTAAATTTTATGAATGTTAAAATTGTTGGATCCTGAAAGAATGATGAACAAGAGCAATATTATTGCTGATCTAAAAAATCATAAAATTGATTCTTGAAGTAAGAAAAAGCAGTGAAAAAATGAAAAAAAAAGAGAAAAAAAAGCAAAAGAGGTAAAAAAGTCAATAGCCCTTTAAACCAAAAGGCAAGGGTGAAAAGGATCCAAAGCTTTGAACATCAATGGATAGGAGGGCCCAAGGAAATAAATCCAGGCCTAAGCGGCTAAATCAAGCTGTCCCTAACCATGTGCTTGTGGCATGCAGGTCCAAGTGAAAAGCTTGAGACTGAGTGGTTAAAGTCGTGATCCAAAGTAAAAGAGTGTGCTTAAGAACTCTGGACATCTCTAATTGTGGACTCTAGCAAAGCTAAGTCACAATCTAAAAAGGTTCACCCCGTTATGTGTCTGTGGCATTTTTGTATCCGGTGGTAATACTGGAAAACAAAGTGCTTAGGGCCACGGCCAAGACTCATAAAGTAACTGTGTTCAAGAATCAACATACTAAACTAGGAGAATCAATAATACTATCTGAACTCTGAGTTCCTATGGATGCCAATCATTCTGAATTTCAAAGGATAAAGTGAGATGCCAAAACTGTTCAGAAGCAAAAAGCTACTAGTCCCGCTCATCTAGTTAGAATCTGAGCTTCACTTAAAACTCTGAGATACTATTGCTTCTTGATTTCTTTTTATCCTATTTTATTTATCTAGTTGCTTGGGGACAAGCAACAGTTTAAGTTTGGTGTTGTGATGAGCGGATATTTTATACGCTTTTTGGGGGTAATTTCATGTAGTTTTTAGTATGTTTTAGTTAGTTTTTAGTATATTTTTATTAATTTTTAGGCAAAAATTATATTTCTGGACTTCGCTATGAGTTTGTGTGTTTTTTTGATATTTCAGATATTTTCTGGCTGAAATTGACGGAGCTGAGCAAAAATCTGACTTAGGCTGAAAAAGGACTGCTGATGCTGTTGGATTCTGACCTCCCTGCACTCGCAATGGAATTTTTTGAGCTACAGGAATCCAATTGGCGCGCTCTCAATTGCGTTGAAAAGTAGACATCCAGGGCTTTCCATCAATATATAATATTCCGTACTTTGCGTGAAGATAAACGACGTAAACTGGCGTTTAACGCCATTTTCATGTTGCATTCTGGCGTTCAGCGCCAGAAACAGGTTGCAAGTTGGAGTTAAACGCCAGAAATAGGTTACAACCTGGCGTTTAACTCCAGAAACAGTCCATGCACGTGAGAAGCTCAAGTCTCAGCCCCAGCACACACCAAGTGGGTCACAGAAGTGGATTTCTACACCATCTATCTTAGTTTACTCATTTTCTGTAAACCTAGGTTACCAGTTTAGTATTTAAACAACTTTTAGATACTTATTTTGTATCTCATGACATTTTAGATCTGAATTTTGTATTCTCTGACGGCATGAGTCTCTAAACTCCATTGTTGGGGGTGAGGAGCTCTGCAGCGTCTCGATGAATTAATGCAATGATTTCTGTTTTCCATTCAAACACGCTTGTTTCTATCTAAGATGCTGATTCGTACTTAACTGTGATGGATGTGATGATCCGTGACACTCATCACCATTCTCAACCCATGAACGTGTGCCTGAAAAACACTTCCCTCATACACTAGATTGAATGAGTATCTTTTAGATTCCTTAATCAGAATCTTCGTGGTATAAGCTAGAATCCATTGGCAGCATCCTTGAGAATCCGAAAAGTCTAAACCTTGTCTGTGGTATTCCGAGTAGGATTCAGGGATTGGATGACTGTGACGAGCTTCAAACTCGCGAGTGTTGGGCGTAGTGACAAACGCAAAGGGATCAATGGATCCTATTCCGACATGATCGAGAACCGACAGATAATTAGCCGTGCTGTGACAGAGCATTTGGACCATTTTCACTGAGAGGATGGGAAGTAGCCATTGACAACGGTGATGCCCTACATACAGCTTGCCATGGAAGGAGCCTTGCATGTTTGAAAGTGAGAATGCATTATATTGCAGGAATTCAGAAGACAAAGCATCTCCAAAACTCCAACATATTCTCCATTACTGCATAATAAGTGTTATTTAATCCATGCTCTCTTGTTTATTTGCAAGTCAATTGATAAATATAATTGGTATCTTGACTAAGATTAATAAGATAACCATAGCTTGCTTCAAGCCAACAATCTCCGTGGGATTCGACCCTTACTCACGTAAGGTATTACTTGGACGACCCAGTGCACTTGCTGGTTAGTTGTGCAGATTGCAAAAGTGTGATTGCGATTTTGTGCACCAGAACCTCAAGCAGGGAGGTGGCAAAACAGGTCCGCAAGCAACTCGTGCTTCCCAATCTAGGAACGCTACGAACGGTGAGAACGGTGGCGCCAAAGATTACCAACCGAAAAGAGGAGGCAATACAACGAGCGCATAGTCATGATAGCAACCCCGTTCTGTAACAAAATCTTACAGGTTTGCCTCCCTAGACACTTTGCCAAGCCTACGCATATGCATTATTTACGGAATAAAAGACCCACAAGAGCACTTGACGCCGTTCGAGGCTCAGCTGAATTTAGAAGGGGTGACCGACGCAGTACGATACCGAGCCTTCCTGATGACATTAGCCGGGCCAGGGATCAAGTGGTTTAACTCCCTACCTCAAAGATCCATTGAGGACTTCTCTAACATATGGCGGAGGTTCTTGGCCCAGTTCATGACTAGGATAGCGAAAGCCAAGCACTCTATAAAGCTCTTAAGAGTAACTCAATGCAAAAACAAGTCCACCAGGAAGTGCCTGGATTGTTTCAAAGATGAGTGCTTAGAAATTGACGTCCTAGCGAACTTGGTGGCCAGCCTATGCCTAACTGACAGGCTAACAAATGAATATTTCCAAAAACATCTAATCACCAAGCCCATATGGACCATATATGAGATCAAAAACATTGCAAGGGAGTATATCAATGACGAAGAAGTCAGTCAGGTCGTGGTAGCCAACAAGCGAAATGCCTTGATCGCCATTCCCCTCCCTCAGAAGATGACTCACCCTCCTCTAAAAGAGAGGGCCAAGGAACAACTGAGAAGACCACCCCGGCCACCAAGAATCAGGAAGTTCACCAACTATACCCACTAACTGCTCCCATTATTGAAGTTTATCAACAGATAGTCGACCGTGGCATAATTTCAAAGGCATGACAACTCAAAGAACGAACTGGGGGTAATAAGTCCCTGTGTTGCAATTATCACCGGCAGAACGGGCACAAGACTCAAGACTCCTTCGACCTAAAAGATGCCTTGGAGCAAGCCATCTGAGATAGGAAACTCTCAAAGCTCACAAAAATAATACGCGAACCTCGAAAGCTTGCGAGAGAAATATCCTCGGAAGCAGGAGAAGGTTGCAACCCCCACACGGCCAGGCCGCCATCAAGGGAGGAGGTAGATGAAAAGTCAAGAGCTTCCTAGAGAATGAAGCTCAAAGTTCTCACAGCAACTGCCTTGGAGCATCAACCACGACCAATCTTTTCAGATTTTACGTTCTGAGTAGGGGTTTGCTGTGCTCAGGATTTAGCCAACGATCCTGCTATGGTACGGCGAGGATAGGATCCGAGATGTTCAAGAGGATACTGGTGGACACAGGCACTGATTCAAATATCCTATTTAGGAATGCCTTCAATGCGCTTGGACTTCGGGATTTTGACCTCCACACCCACCAAAATGAGGTGGTAAGCTTGGGAGATTTATTCATCAAGCCGGATGGGGTAGTGAAGCTCCTGATCCGTATAAGCAACAAGGCAAAGAGGCGAACCGTCATGGATGACTTTGTTGTCTTCAAGGACTCCACAGCTTACAACGACATTTTGGGAAAAAGACACTCAATGACTTCTTCGTGGTGGTATTCATGAGATACCTAACCATGAAGTTTTTTGCTGAGGATGACATTGTTAGGGCCATTCTTGATGATTTGGAAACGGCCATAGCATGCAACCACACCAACCTTAGTCTTCGAAAAAAATCTCGCGATGTCACAAGAGTGTTCGTGGTAGATCTAGACACAAGAGTAGAGGAGCGGCCCAGATCAGAACCGGAAGGAGACCTTGAAATGGTTCAAATTGAGGAAATGGAGGATCAGTACACCTTTGTCAATCGTAACCTCCCATACGAACTAAAAGCCCTCTTGGCATCCCTCCTAGGAGAAAATAGGGACCTTTTTGCATAGACCCCGGCAGACATGTCCGGCCTAGACCCGGACTTCATGTTTCACCATCTAGCCATAAAGACAGATGTAAAATAAGTTGCACAGAAGCAGCAGAAGATGTTGGCAGATAGAGCAGCTGAAGTGAAAAGCAAAACGACCAACGTCTTTCAGGCCGACTTAATCCGAGAATTCACCTACTCCACTTGGCTGTCGAACGTGGTTATGGTTTGCAAATCTAACGTCAAATGGAGGATGTGCGTCGACTACTCGAATTTGAATAAGGCTTGTCCCAAGCACTCCTTCCCGCTATCCAACCGTCGACTCCTCTTCCAGGTACAAGTACTTGAGCTTCATGGACGCCTTCTCCGGGTACAACCGGATACCAATGCACCCACCAGACAAAAAAGAGACAACTTTCATCACCCCAGACAGTATTTACTGCTACATGGTCATGCCCTTTGGCCTAAAGAATGTCGAGGCCACGTACCAGCGGTTAACGATCAAAATTTTTCACAATCAAATTGGTAAGACAATAGAAATATATGTAGACAACATGCTCGTCAAGACAGCAGAGTCAGTGACCATGCTAAATGACCTTTGTCAGATATTCGCATCCCTCCTCCAACACAAGATGTGTCTAAACCTGACAAAGTGCACTTTTGCAATGGAAGCAAGCAGGTTCCTCGGGTTTATGCTAACCCACTAAGGAGTCGAGGCCAATCCAGAGAAGTGTGATGCGATTATCTGAATGGCCAGCCCAGGGTCCATCAAAGACATTTAAAGGCAGTTGGGAAGGCTCGCGGCCCATTCATGGTTACTCAGGGCCTTGGCACAAAACGCTACCCCTTTTTTTAATTTGATGAAGAAGAGGATTGCTTTCCAATGGATAGAGGAGTGTGAAGATGTCTTCCATCACTTAAGAAGCTTTTATCAAATCCCCCAGTGTTGGCAAAACCTTAAGCTAGGGAACCGCTATGTCTGTACTTGGCGGTCTCAGACGAGGCGATGGGCGCTGTACTCATAAGGGAAGTTCGAAGCTAACAACTCCCAGTGTACTTCATCAGTAAAGTTTTCCAAAATGGTGAGAACCGATACTCACATTTGGAAAAATTAGCTTTAGCCTCACTCGTCTCCTCACGGTGGCTTAGGCAATACTTCTAAAGCCATTTGATCGTGGTATGGACCAACCAACCTATCAGGCAGGTACTCCAAAAAACCGACTTGGCAGGTAGAATGATGACATGGTCGATAGAACTATTTCAGTTTGACATCACCTACCAGCCGAGGAGTGCCATTAAAGCCCAGGAGATGGCCGACTTTTTGGCCAAGATGACCAGCCCTGATACCCACCCACCTACTCAACAGTGGGAGCTCCATGTAGACGGAGCCTCCAATAACGTCTCATGTGGAGCGGAAGTAATCTTAGAAAACCCAGCAGGCTCTTGTACGAACAATCTATAGAGTACGAGTTTCCAGTTTCAAACAACCAAGCCGAGTACAAGGCCATCTTAGCTAGCCTCGCGCTAAATAGGGAGCTTAGAGTCGAAAGGCTGCTAGTCAAGAGTGATTTTTAGGTGGTCACTTCACAGATCAACAGCACCTATCAAGCTCGGGATCCGCTCCTCTAGAAGTACCTAGAGAAGGCCAGACATATGTGCGCTGGCTTTGAAAGCATCATAGTCCAGCATGTCTCTTGGGAAAGAAATGCTAGGGCAGATCTGCTATTGAAGCTGGCTAGCACCAACACCTTAGGAGGAAATCACTCCCTGATCCACGAGGCAGTCAGGGAACCGTTGGTAACCTTGCTGGTGGAGTAGTAAAGGGCCCCGATTAGAGCATGCCCATCCTACAATACTTGGAATAGGGAAACTACCTGATGATGTGTTAGAAAGGAAGCGGGTAAAAAGAGAGGCCGTCAAGTACATGATAATCCAAGGGACTATATGCCGGAAAGGAGTTTTCCAGCTCATCTTAAAATGCCTACACCCCGATCAGATGAATTATGTGCTAAAAGAACACCATTAAGGATGTTGTGGCCATCACATGGGGGAAAAATGCTTGCTATACAGGTTAGGTACTATTGGCCCACAATAACCCAAGAGGCGATGAAACTCGTAAGATCATCTGTGAAGTGCCAAGAGAACGGGGATTTTCACAAGGTCCCGGCGGACGAGTTATCACCTATCACGTCCTCCCGAACTTTTGCAACTTGGGGGATTGACCTCATGGGACCCTTTCTGACAGCGCTACCCCAACTTAGACTCATAACTTGGGGGTAAATTCATGTAGATTTTAGCATGTTTTAATTAGTTTCTAGTAGAATATTATTAGTTTTTAGGCAAAAATCATATTTCTGGACTTTACTATGAGTTTGTGTGTTTTTCTGTGATTTCAGGTACTTTCTGGCTGAAATTGAGGGAGCTGAGCAAAAATCTGAGTTAGGCTGAAAAAGGACTGCTGATGCTGTTGGATCCTGACCTCCCTGCACTCGGAATGGACTTTTTGGAGCTACAGGAGTCCAATTGACGCGCTCTCAATTGGGTTGGAAAGTAGACATCCAGAGCTTTCCAGAAATATATAATAGTCTATACTTTGCGCAAAGATAGACGACGTAAACTGGCGTTTAACGCCAGTTCCATGTTGCAGTCTGGCGTCCAGCGCCAGAAACAGGTTACAAGTTGGAGTCCAACGCCCAAAACACGTTACAACCTGGCGTTCAACTCCAGAAACAGCCCAAGCGCGTGAGAGGCTTAAGTCTCAGCCCCAGCACACACCAAGTGGGCCCCAGAAATGGATTTCTGCACCAATTATCTTAGTTTACTCATATTCTGTAAACCTAGGTTACTAGTTTACTATTTAAACAACTTTTTGAGACTTATTTTGTATCTGATGACGTCTATAGAACTGGATTTTATATTCCTTGGCAGCATGAGTCTCTAAACTCCATTGTTGGGGGTGAGGAGCTCTGCAGCGTCTCGATGAATTAATGCAATTGTTTCTATTTCTCCATTCAAACGTGTGTGTTCCTATCTAAGATGTTCATTCGCGCTTAATTATGAAGAAGGTGATGATCCGTGACACTCATCACCTTCCTCAATCCATGAACGTGTGCCTGACAACCACCTCCGTTCTACATCAGATTGAATGAGCTTCTCTTAGATTCCTTAATCAGAATCTTAGTGGTATAAGCTAGAATTGATGGCGGCCGCTCTTGAGGATCCGAAAAGTCTAAACCTTATATGTGGTATTCCGAGTAGGATTCAAGGATTGAATGGCTGTGACGAGCTTCAAACTCGCGATTGATGGGTGTCAAGACAAGCGCAAAAGGATCAATGGATCCTATTCCAACATGATTGAGAACCAACACCTGATTAGCCGTGCTGTGACAGAGCATTTGGACCGTTTTCACTGAGAGGATGGGAGGTAGCCACTGACAATGGTGACACCCTACATACAGCTTGCCATGGAGGAAACTTTGCACTTTTCCATGGATGGAATATTACATTACAGAAATTCAGAAGACAAAGCATCTCCAAAACTCCAACATATTCTCCATTACTGCATTACAAGTAATTAATTCACGCTCTTTTATTTTTCTAATAATTTAAACTGATAATTTTAATTGAAATCCTGACTAAGAATAATAAAATAAACATAGCTTGCTTCAAACCAATAATCTCCGTGGGATCGACCCTTACTCACGTAAGGTATTACTTGGACGACCCAGTGCACTTGCTAGTTAGTTGTGTGGATTGCAAAAGTGTGATTGCAATTTCGTGCACCACTACTTCACCAAGTGGATCGAGGTAGAAGCCTTGGCTATAATAACAGCGGCCTGGTACGAAAAGTTCTTTTGGAGGCAGATGACCAACCACTTTGGGATACCAGAAGTCGTTATCTCCAACAATGGTACTCAGTTCTCTGATAAGAAGTTTCGAGGTCTCCTCGAGGGACTACGGCTCAGCACTGATCCTCCACCGTCGAACACCCTCAAACCAATGGCTAGGTGGAAGCTGCCAACAACATCATCCTAAAAGGTATCAAAAAGAGGTTGGAACAAAAGAAGGGAGATTGGTCGAAAAAGCTCGGTTTCGTCTTCTGGTCTTACAGCACCTCTCCACAGTTGACAATTGGGGAGACCCCCTTTCGTCTACCCTACGGTACGAAAGCCGTGATTCCTCCTCGGAGCCATTGACCAAGAAGCAGAGCTAGACCTACTGGACGAGGTCGGAGCCTTAGGCCACCTAAGAGAAACAACCTTCAAACAAAAGGGTTTTAAAAGTGGGAGATCTGGTCCTACGACAAAACGACATGGGAACCCGGAATCCTAGAGAAGGAAAGTAGGCTACAAAGTGGGAAGGACCTTATCGAATCCAAGAGACGTACAGAAAGGGAACCTATCCGTTGGAACGAATCGATGGCTCGTGCATTCCTAGAACTTGGAATGTCATCAACCTAAAGAGATTTTACTTGTAAGAATCCGATTTGTGAAGGGTTGATTCTTGATTTTTTATGTCATTTCAATTAATTATTTTGAAATGGGTATTCTTTCCTCACTCCTCGGCCTAAAAGGGACCTATGAGAAAGTTTTGACAAGGCCCAACCAATAAAGTGCTTTGAATAAATTCCCCTTTTGTTTCACAAATATTGAAACCCACAATGATAGACCCTAACACTTTATAAACATTTTTCAATAAGCTACAAAAATGGCACCACGGGCTTGATCAACCTGAAAATCCTGAAAATCACCCATGCAGATATCCAAAATACAGCATTAATAAAGAGTATCAAAAATGGTCTCAACACAAGTCGGCCCCTCGGGTATAATTACAAAAGATGGAAAGTTCTATACATAGCAAAAATAAACAATAAGAGATACTGAAAGCTGCTATGTCGTGTTCTCAATGCTAAGGTCCATGATCTGGCCATAACAAATCGTCTTAAAATCACCAATCTGTGCAATGTCGAAATTGGGGGCCAAGAGAGAGACCTAAGCCTTCAGTGACTCCTCTCTGGCAGAGATGGCCTCCTTCGCATCCCGGACGACCTCTTTGTTTCTCTTGCTTAGGTATCCGCCAAAGCTTTGGCAGCCGTCATCTTCTTCTTGGCCTCCTCTGCCTGACTTTTTGCTTTGACGGCCTCTGACCATAGCAAAGTCTCCTAATCTTTGCGGTGCTGGACCTCGCTAGCAGCTTTCCGACCTAGCTTTTCCACCTTCATTCTGACCTCCTCGGCCGAATCCTTCTCTTGACGAACCTTCGCCAATTCTGTATGGGCTTGACGTATTTTATCGTCCAGAACATGAGGCTGCCCAAGAACGGCTTCCTCTTGTGCACCACGGTGGCCAAGCAAAGTAGGGAGTGATAGACCCACTTCACTTGTGCCGCCAGATCACAATCGGTGAAGAACTCCTTAGTACCTAGTAGCAACTGTTCATCGATAAAAACGGGAGCATCAAAAGATTTCTCCATCACGGATGGAGCCATGATCTCTTTTCCCTTCTCGCCAAGAGCACCATTCCTCTTCTTCTGAGGCGACGGGGTACGATCTCATGAATGTCGTCCTCAAGTTGAGCCTTTGCCGCCTCACGAGAACCCCTAGCATTGGCCCCTGAGGCTGTAGCCGAGTTGGTGGCCTCCTTAGGATAAGGCTGTTCCTTATCCTCTTCCTCGACAAGGAAAACCTCCATTAAATTCTCCATGGTAATGAGGCCACTGACCATGTCAACTGCAAAAAGAAGATTCGTAAGACTGACAAGTGCACAGTAAGAAAAAAAGGTACAAGCAGATAGAAATGTCAAGGCACCTGGTGCGCGGAATTGTGATCACTACAACTTCGCACAACTAACCAGCAAGTGCACTGGGTCGTCCAAGTAATAAACCTTACGCGAGTAAGGGTAGAGATACTTATGTATATCATTGGTGAGAGCTTCAGATAAGCGTATGAAGATGCTTTGTCCCTTCTGTCTCTCTGCTTTCCTACTGTCTTCATCCAATCCTTCCTACTCCCTTCCATGGCAAGCTTATGCAAGGGTTTCACCGTTGTCAGTGGCTACCTCCCATCCTCTCATTGGAAATGTTCAACGCACCCTGTCACGGCACGGCTATCCATCTGTTGGTTCTCAATCAGGCCGGAATAGAATCCAGTGATTCTTTTGCGTCTGTCACTAACGCCCCGCCCTCAGGAGTTTGAAGCACGTCACAGTCATTCAATCATTGAATCCTACTCAGAATACCACAGACAAGGTTAGACCTTTCGGATTCTCTTGAATGCCGCCATCAGTTCTTGCCTATACCACGAAGACTCTGATCTCACGGAATGGCTGGCTCGTTTGTCAGGCGAGCGCTCGGTTGTCAAGCGATCAACCATGCATCATGTATTAGGAATCCAAGAGATATTCACTCAATCTAAGGTAGAACGGAGGTGGTTGTCAGTCACACGTTCATAGGTGAGAATGATGATGAGTGTCACGGATCATCACATTCATCAAGTTGAAGAACAAGTGATATCTTGGAACAAGAACAAGCGGAATTGAATAGAAGAACAATAGTAATTGCATTAATACTCGAGGTACAGCAGAGCTCCACACCTTAATCTATGGTGTGTAGAAACTCCACCGTTGAAAATACATAAGTGATAGTGTGATCATTGGCTTCGGCCCCCAGAGAGGGAACCAGAAGAACCAAGATCTGATCTAAGAACTAGATGTCCGAAGATGATCTAGAGATCTAAAGTGATCAAAAGATGAAAAATACAATAGTAAAAGGTCCTATTTATAGGGAACTAGTAGCTTAAGAATTACAAAGATGAGTAAATGACATAAAAATCCACTTCTGGGCCCACTTGGTGTGTGCTTGGGCTGAGCAATGAAGCATTTTTCGTGTAGAGACTCTTCTTGGAGTTAAACGCCAGCTTTTATGCCAGTTTGGGTGTTTAACTCCCATTTTGGTGCCAGTTCCGGCGTTTAACGCTGAGAATTATGAAGGTGACTTTGAACGCCGGTTTGGGCCATCAAATCTTGGGCAAAGTATGGACTATCATATATTGCTGGAAAGCCCAGGATGTCTATTTTCCAACGCCGTTGAGAGCGCGCCAATTGGGCTTCTGTAGCTCCAGAAAATCTACTTCGAGTGCAGGGAGGTCAGAATCCAACAGAATCTGCAGTCCTTTTCAGTCTCTGAATCAGATTTTTGCTCAGGTCCCTCAATTTCAGCCAGAAAATACCTGAAATCACAGAAAAACACACAAACTCATAGTAAAGTCCAGAAAAGTGAATTTTAACTAAAAACTAATAAAAATATACTAAAAACTCAACTCAAACTACTAAAATCATACTAAAAACAATGCCAAAAAGCGTACAAATTATCCGCTCATCATAGGGAGACCTCTATCCTCTACCTTACCATCGAATCTAACACGATCTTGCTGACTTGGCAAAAATTGGCAGATTAAGAAATTATTGTAAGAGATATGTTGCAAGTACAGTTCTTAACCAATAAAAATTTGCTCATCAATTTAGAAGGGTTGTCACAAAATTAGAATAAAATACTGGGAGTATGAGTCCCAGGTCGTCTCCCAACGAGTTGCAGAAAAATGTGCTATTTTATTAATCAGAGGTTTTCCAAAATGTTTGAGTTTGATAAACAGGAATTTAAATCAGAGAATTTATGTAATTTAAATAAAAACCTTGACCAGGAGAAGATTAATCTGAAGTTCTATCCTTGTTGGATTTCTCTCAAGATTAATTGTTAATTGAAGGTTGTTTCCACTTAGTTATCCTTTACTAAATAAAGGAAAGTCAAGTAAGTTGGAAGTCTACTTCTATTCACAAGTTCTGATCCTTTTCCTTGGGAAGGATTAGCGTTAGTGACTAGAGAGCTAGCCAACAATAAACCCAATTATAATTTAGCTCTTGAGTATTCCAACTCAAGATTCTCCATTTAATCAACTCCCAATCAAGTTAAGAAACTACTCCATTATCATGAATGTAAACTTCACAAAATTAAAAAAAGGGAAATAAAGAAAGACATGATAAACAATAATAAAAAGATCAATTAAAATTAAAAATGGTTCTTGTATTAATAAATTATAAAAATAATCCAATTCTAACTTTGGACAAATTAAGGATATGAAAGAGTAAGCGAAAAGTAAGAAAACAAACTAGAATGATGAAATCTTGGTGGAGGTAATAATTCTTCTCAATATCCCAATCCAAAAAGCAATAAAACAAAATTCTAAGAACTATGAATGTGTAGAGAGAAAACCTAGGAGAGGATTAAAATCAGATCTAAAAACTAAAATTATGCGGAATGAGAGTTGTTTCTAGTCTCTGCATGTACCCTGGCTCTAATCTGCATTTCTAGACCGAGAACTGGGTTAAAACGCGGCCCAAAATTCACGCCAGCAATTTCTGCAAATTCTGCAGATCGCGCACGTCACGCCTCTACGTCGTCCACGCGTTCGCGTCATCCAGTATTTTTCCTTGCCACGCGTGCGCGTCGTCCACACATTCGTGTCACTCGTGCAGGTTCTAATCCACACGCTTGCATCAGGCACGCATTCATGCCACTGTTATTTTCTCTAATTCGCGCGGAGGCGTGAGCCATGCGTCCGTGTCGCTTCTCGCTGGTCATCTCCTTAATTTCTTGTGTTCCTTCTATTTTTGCAAGCTTCCTCTCCATTCTCTAAGCCATTCTTGCCCTATGAAGCCTGAAACACTTAACACACAGATCACGACATCAAATGGTATAAAGGAGAATAAAAATATACAATTAAAAGATCTTTAGGAAGCAAGTTTTCAATCATAGAACAATTTTGGGAAGGAATTGTAAATACATGCAAATCATATGAATAAGTGGGTGCAGACTTGATAAAACCACACAATTAAACACAATATAAATCATAAAGTAATGGTTTATCAACCT
The DNA here is from genome assembly GCF_014773155.1 of Arachis stenosperma. Taxonomy (NCBI): domain Eukaryota; kingdom Viridiplantae; phylum Streptophyta; class Magnoliopsida; order Fabales; family Fabaceae; genus Arachis; species Arachis stenosperma. Next base: position 48,631,146 of record NC_080377.1, read on the forward strand.
TCCCACACTTAAACATTTGCATGTCCTCATGCTTAGTTGAAGGAGATAAATATGAATGAATAGGGACATGTAAGACTCATGTAATACAATGCAACCTATATATATATATATATATATATATATATTTGAATGCAACTATATGATTCTTGTCCACTTGGTTAAAAGTAAGTAAGCTCTTTAAGACAATCATAAATCAAATTCCACCAATTCAATTTATACAGTAAGAATAGATAAAAGTGCAAGAAGATAGCTCATGAAAGCAGGGAACATAGTATTTAAGCATTGAACCCTCACTGATGATGTATGTGCACTCTAGTCTCTCAAGTGTATAGGGTAATCACTCTACTCTTCTCTAATCATGCATTCTAAATTTTGTTCTACACCTAACCAATCAACAACATTTAATGTACCAATGCAAACATCATGAGGTCTTTTCTAGGTTGTAATGGGGCTAAGGTAAGGGTAAGGGTATATATGGCCAAGTGAGCTTATAAATTGAATCTTTAATTAACCTGAGCTTTCACATATCATATATATATTCTATATAACTTCAAATTTCATACCTAGCTACCCAAAATTTCACCTTTACATTCCATGCTCATGTATTAACTTTTATTTTAATTTTATCACATATGCATTGATCTTTGACCCTTAACTTAGCATTGGGGTAATTTTGTCCCCTTATTTATTTATTGAATATTTTTGGATTTTTTTTAACATGAAAATAAATATAGCTTATCAATGCACATAGATTTTTAATTTTTCTTATAGTTTCACATGAGTAGGTACCCAAATTTCCATTATGTTATCATAACACATTCCCTTATTAACCTTTGTTCCCACAATCTTCCCATACTCAATTAACACACAACTCTATCTTAAGCTAACCAAAGATTCAATTAGGATATTTAATTATTTTTTCGCTTAAGATTAGTAATGTGGCAAAATATAGAACAGATGTGATTTAAAGGCTCAAAATGACTAACAAAGGTAATTTAAAGAGTAGGCTTATTTGGGATAAGAGAGCTAAACAAATAATGGCCTCAATCATATGCGAGCATATAACATATTAAACATTGGACATATAGGATGAAACAAAATATAGATTACAATCATAGAGAAGTAAACACAAAAGAATAAAATATTTATGGTTAAATAATGTAACCATGTATTTAGGCTCAAAGTCTCACGGGTTGTGTGTTCTTGGCTTTTTAAACTATGTTCCAGATACAACTTCAAGCAAATTTAACATAAAAGTTTTGATTTAAATTAGTGAAATTTTTTTCAAAAAAATAGGGTCTTAGAAGAAACTTATTATCTTTTCAATCAAGTAGAACATGCATGCAATTAACCTATTACTATGCAATCTATCATATTCAACAAAAGAAAAACTAACTAAATATCCTATTCTATTACCTCCGGAAGTCAGGTACTGACCGACCTCCCCACACTTAAAGCTTTGCACCATCCTCGGTGCCATCTGTCAGGAACAAGGGAGGGCTGATAGCAGTATCTCCACCATCGAGATCGTCATGACTCCCCGTGTTGGTGAAGGAGGTGGAGTCCAGGGTGTCTGGGTCTGTCTTAGGTCTGTGGTTACCTGTGAGTAACTCCTTGAGGTATTTAAAAGGGTGCTGGTTGCAGCGCTCTCATAGCTTTGCTTTCTGTTCTTGCTGGTCCAACCTCTCCAGTATTTGATGGAGCGGCTGACTTGTTGAAGGTGCCTATGGTGTTAGAAGAGGAATGTCTTCAGCCTGTTTTGCAAGTTGGCTGGTAGTGGCTGTTGGCGGCCTGAGATATTTCCCGTTAGGGACGTACTCGTCATCCCGTGGAAGCATGGCTTTGGTGTCCCCAGCTCTGTAGGAGACTCCGGCTGTTGAGATGAGATCCGAAACCAAGGTGGGAAAAGGCAAAGTTACCTGTAATTTGTACATGTCCCATAGCACTCCGGATGTGTCTTAGTAAGTTTAAAGGCTGGTCTGTAAGGATGCACCATAGTAGAACGGCCATGTCTGCAGTGAAGGAGGACTCATGAGTGCTCGGAAATACTTAATGGGACATAATCTGTGCCCATACGCTAGCCTCTAAGGTAAGTGCGGAAGCTGATATTCCCTTAGGTCGGGAGCAATGGTATCCATAAATCCATCTGCTGCCAGCACTACAACAAACAAGGCTTTTCGCAACGGTCAAAAACCGTTGCCGTAGATTGAAAAGCCGTTCCCAAAACTTTAGGCAACGCTTTGGCAACGGTTTTTGACCTGTGGTATATGCGGCCGTTACCAATGGTCAAAGGCAACGGTTTTTTATCTAAGGCAATGGTAACAGAAAAACCGTTGCCACAGTTAGTGCCTAAGACAACGATTTTGACGAAAAATTTTAAACAACGATTTTGATCCGTTACTCAATAAGCAACGGTTTCGAACCGTTCCTATTAACATGACAACGGTTTAAAACCGTAACTGGATAGGCAACGGTTTTAAACTGTTGTCGTTTTATTATTCACATAGCCAACGGTTTTAAACCATTACCATTGGTGTCAGGTTTCGGCAACGGTTTTTGAACCGTTGCCAGTTTATAGCCATCTATGACAACGGTTTTAAAGTGTTACAGTTGATGTCGTTTTCGGCAACGGTTGTAATACCATTGCTATTTTATAGTGATCTAAAATAACGGTTTTAAAACGTTACCTTTAGAGTCGCGTTTTGGCAACGGTTTTATTATGTAGTCATCTTTGACAACGGTTTTATAACTATTGACAACGATTTTTTTGTGATATATAATTTTTTATTTATAATAGTTTTCTCGTGAATTAAATTCATTTCAGTTTTTTTTAATTGTTTAGTATCAATAAATATTCTAAACTATTTGAATTAAGTCACTAAAGAAAAATAATTGAATATTTCTCATCAAATTTAACTTATAAAAATTGTTGTAAGATCCACAATATCATCTGAGTTTGCAAAAAATATAATAACAAAAGAGAGGGTTGAAATAGCTAAGTAGCAAATAGTCATCATGTCCACAAGTTCATGACTTTTACCCTATAACATTTGCTTTTAAAAAGTTGACCTTAATCAAGTTCGATTTCCCCTTCAACATAGTTTTCCTGTAAACATAAAAAAAAATCAAATATAAAACTACACATCTTTAAGATATGATAATATATAGAAACTTTAACAACAAATAATACCTCTTCATGCGCATCATTATTGTTCGGATTCCCTAAAGTGCTTCCTAATTGAGCAGCTAACATGTCAAGGTCCGCTCCTGAGCTTTTTTGTTGCAGCATCATCTTAACAAGCGATTTTAGTTTATCTACTTCTTTTTGCATCACATCAACCTTATTCTCTAATGTTGCTTTCTCAGTTGCATGTTGCTGCTTAAGGGTGGCAATTTCCTCATTTTTCTTCAACAAAGTTGGTGTGGTTACTCTTCCGTGACATCGCACTCTCCCTGCCTTCTCTTTCCCAAATATGGATTGGAAAGCTCTAATTGCTGATTCTTTAGACTTTTTATTCTCAGCTTGCAAATATGCCTAAATTAATGTGAAGAAAAATAATAGTAATAAAATAAGAGTAAATACACAATTGGAGTAAAGGCTTATATCATTTGACAACATCGAAACAAATAATAGAGATTAAAAATAATGTCAAGATTCTTTAACTCAACGCAAGCATAAAAATAACCACAAGTGATGGACAAATTGCCAAGACACAAGAAATCCATAACCTATTTTAACCAAATTAACTCCTAATTAATACTTACAATAACATCCAGAGTGTCTTCATCCAATGATTTTCCCTTTGTGCTTTGGCGAGTCTCAACAAACATTTCTGCTTGAGTAGGTGGTTCATTATTTTCCTTAGAAGCAGCCTATAAGTCCAATTCAAATAGCATTTATATAGAGTTAAAAGGCACACCACACATACACAAACAAATTCAACAAGGAATTAAAAATTGTACCAATCTTGCACGTATTCTTGCAAAATTTATTGGTCCCTTTCGATGCCTAAATTTCTGTTGTGCCCTATTTTTTTTATTCTGCACAGACATTTTCTACATAACAAGGGACAAGTATTATCAACAAATCATCAAACTTCACTCATATGTGTATATAATATAATTGCATAAACAATTACACTAAGTTTCACATGTCTTACCTTAACTTTCTCAGTTCTCCAATAAGCAATTAACTTGCGAAAATGACTCTCAGGTATACTCTTAGGACGATTTTTCAGCATCTCATTAACACATTTGTATGGCAGAAAATGAGTTTGCTTTATTGTAGTCTTATACCTTCTCCAGTTGTCATTGATACGAGCAAGGACCATCCTCTTTCCTTCAGTTGGAATAATGAATTTAGCCTATAAAACACAATTATTATTTGCTAGTAAGAATAAAATACATGTGTACATTTCCAAATACTTTCTAAAAGAAACAAGAATAAAGTTCTCACTTGAACATATTCCCAAATGGCTTCTTTATCTTTAATCCCCTTCCAATTTGTGTAAATTAATGGACAAAAATCTGAATTCCTTGCCACTGTGCCCAAAAATTTGCTCAAGTTGTTTACAGCTTCATCAGTAGGACCAATTGCCTCTCCTTCACTATCTAGAGTAATTTGTTCTCTATCTTTGGTGTGCGAAATTGTGATCACTACACAACTTTGCACAACTAACCAGCAAGTGCACTGGGTCGTCCAAGTAATACCTTACGTGAGTAAGGGTCGATCCCACGGAGATTGTTGGTATGAAGCAAGCTATGGTAACCTTGTAAATCTTAGTCAGGCAGACTCAAATGGGTATAGATGATGAATAAAACATAAAGATAAAGATAGAGATACTTATGTATATCATTGGTGAGAACTTCAGATAAGCGAATGGAGATGCTTTGTCCCTTCCGTCTCTCTGCTTTCCTACTGTCTTCATCTAATCCTTCTTACTCCTTTCCATGGCAAGCTGTATGTAGGGTTTTACCGTTGTCAGTGGCTACCTCCCATCCTCTCATTGGAAATGTTCAACGCACCCTGTCACGGCACGGCTATCCATCTGTCGGTTCTCAATCAGGCCGGAATAGAATCCAGTGATTCTTTTGCGTCTGTCACTAACGCCCCGCCCTCAGGAGTTTGAAGCACGTCACAGTCATTCAATCATTGAATCCTACTCAGAATACCACAGACAAGGTTTAGACCTTTCGGATTCTCTTGAATGCCGCCATCAGTTCTAGCTTATACCACGAAGATTCCGGTTAAAGAACCCAAGAGATATCCACCCAATCTAAGGTAGAACGGAGGTGGTTGTCAGGCACACGTTCATAGGTGAGAATGATGATGAGTGTCACGGATCATCACATTCATCAAGTTGAGGAACAAGTGATATCTTGGGACAAGAACAAGCAGAATTGAATAGAAGAACAATAGTAATTGCATTAATACTCGAGGTACAGCAGAGCTCCACACCTTAATCTATGGTGTGTAGAAACTCCACCGTTGAAAATACATAAGAACAATAGTGATCATTGGTTTCGGCCCCAGAGAGGGAACCAGAAGAACCAAGATCTGATCTAAGAACTAGATGTCCCAAGATGATCTAGAGATCTAAAGTGATCAAAAGATATAAATACAATAGTAAAAGGTCCTATATATAGAGAACTAGTAGCCTAGGGTGTACAGAGATGAGTAAATGACATAAAAATCCACTTCCGGGCCCACTTGGTGTGTGCTTGGGCTGAGCAATGAAGCATTTTCGTGTAGAGACTCTTCTTGGAGTTAAACGCCAGCTTTTATGCCAGTTTGGGCGTTTAACTCCCATTTTGGTGCCAGTTCCGGCGTTTAACGCTGGAAATTCTGAAGGTGACTTTAAACGCCGATTTGGGCCATCAAATCTTGGGCAAAGTATGGACTATCATATATTGCTGGAAAGCCCAGGATGTCTACTTTCCAACGCCGTTGAGAGCGCGCCAATTGGGCTTCTCTAGCTCCAGAAAATCCACTTCGAGTGCAGGGAGGTCAGAATCCAACAGCATCTGCAGTCCTTTTCAGTCTCTGAATCAGATTTTTGCTCAGGTCCCTCAATTTCAGCCAGAAAATACCTGAAATCACAGAAAAACACACAAACTCATAGTAAAGTCCAGAAAAGTGAATTTTAACTAAAAACTAATAAAAATATACTAAAAACTAACTAGATCATACTAAAAACATACTAAAAACAATGCCAAAAAGCGTACAAATTATCCGCTCATCAATCTTCCAACTGTCTTGCATGAATCTTCAAGCATTGTGTAGGTCCTCGTGTTTTCTTCACTGTTGTCTCTATACAAAGATACTCATTATATATGACATTTCTGAATTTAAACAAACAGCAAAATCAACCCATATGAACTCACTAAAATCAAATCAGCACTAATCAAGATCAATTTATATGAATTAAATGGCAGCAAGCGAAAATGGCAATCAGCAGCGATATCAAAATTAGCATAATAAGCCATTGACAAGGATAAAATAGCACGCACTATACAATTTGAGAAGAGAACATTCTAGGCATCAGCAGTAACCAAAGAGTTCAACCTAAATCCACTACGAATCAGATATAATTTCCTAGTTGCTAACCACCTATAATCCACTAAGCATGCATAGCTAAATCGACTAATTTAACAAAAACTGAACAAACTAATTAAACTAAGAAACTATAAACATGGAAAAAAATTGAGAAATTTCGACATCACTCTGGCAGTAAATAGGACATTTCTGAATTTAAATAAACAGCAAAATCAACCGATATGAACTCACTAAAATCAAATCAGCACTAATCAAGATCAATTTATATGAATTAAGTGGCAGCAAGCGAAAATGGCAACCAACAGCGATATAAAAATTAGCAAAATTAGCCATTAACAAGGATAAAACAGCACGCACTATACAATTTGAGAAGAGAACATTCCAGGCATCAGCAGCAACCAAAGAGTTCAACCTAAATCCACTACAAATCAGATATAATTTCCTAGTTGCTAACCACCTATAATCCACTAAGCATGCATAGCTAAATCGACTAATTTAACAAAAACTGAACAAACTAATTAAACTAAGAAACTATAAACATGGAAAAAAATTGAGAAATTTCGACAGTACTCTGGCAGTAAATAGGACGTTTCTGAATTTAAACAAACAGCAAAATCAACCCATATGAACTCACTAAAATCAAATCAGCACTAATCAAGATCAATTTATATGAATTAAGTGGCAGCAAGCGAAAATGGCAACCAACAGCGATATCAAAATTAGCATAATAAGCCATTGACAAGGATAAAACAGCACGCACTATACAATTTGAGAAGAGAACATTCCAGGCATCAACAGCAACCAAAGAGTTCAACCTAAATCCACTACGAATCAGATATAATTTCCTAGTTGCTAACCACCTATAATCCACTAAGCATGCATAGCTAAATCGACTGATTTAACAAAAACTGAACAAACTAATTAAACTAAGAAACTATAAACATGGAAAAAAATTGAGAAATTTTGACAGTACTCTGGCAGTAAATAAGACGTTTCTGAATTTAAACAAACAGCAAATTCAACCCATATGAACTCACTAAAATCAAATCAGCACTAATCAAGATCAATTTATATGAATTAAATGGCAGCAAGCGAAAATGGCAATCAGTAGCGATATAAAAATTAGCAAAATTAGCCATTAACAAGGATAAAACAGCACGCACTATACAATTTGAGAAGAGAAATTCCAGGCATCAGCAGCAACCAAAAAGTTCAACCTAAATCCACTACAAATCAGATATAATTTCCTAGTTGCTAACCACCTATAATCCACTAAGCATGCATAAGTAAAAGTTTACCTTTCAAAGTATTGTCTAAGTTCTCAGCCTCAGTTGGATTAATATAATCCTTGTCCTGCTCCTCTATAATATCTCCTTCATTCTCATCTAATTGCTCTTCACCATCAGGTTCATTGTTAAGTTTAAGAAATGTATCAATCGGCATTGAAGCAAATTGACGTGTTTTTCCCTTCTTAGTTGGCCTTTCTTGCAAGCTGCCACAATCTTCAATATCATCTTCAATTGTGGTCTCTTTTCTCTTCAAATCTTGACTCATTCTAGAATCTACTTCTGTAGTATTCTTGTGAGCCATAGCAGTAGATTTAGAAGGAAGTTCCTTTTCTTGTCTACATGTTGATCCTTGTGAGCGAGTCATACTTGCTTCCTTCTGTACTTTACTTTTCTTCAAATTCTGCCCTTTTTCTTTTGCAACTTTTGGCTTTTCTACAAAATTCTGCTTATCATTTGCTTGGACACCATTTTTTCTTAACAACTGCTCCCTTTCCCTATCACTAAGGGTTTTTATCCTCTTAAGTGGTGGTGGTGGTTGATGTTGCTGCTGACCGGAAGACATCTTTTCTCGCTTAACTTCTATATTTTTGAAGAACTTTGCACGCAATTCAGCACTTGACTTTGAATCTATCTCATTTTCAATGAATTTTTTGAACATTTTCTGAAAAAAAGAAATAAAATCTATTAACATAACAGGAAAAAATCATATCACATATTAAAAGAACCAAGAATCTATAAGAAATGCACCTGTTCATAAATAATTACACCAAAAATAAAACTCAAAAAAATTATTCTATGTTGAGAAGAGAAATCTCTTTAAAGATCAGAATCATCATCATATTCAGCTTGTTGTAGAACAAGTGAAGGTTTCTCAATGATTGTATTTGGCATGTCTTCTCTAGTCCATTGAACTTCACAATTATCCTTTGGGACAAACAAATTATTCGCTTGATCAAAGGGGTCCTTCTGATTAGACTCTTCGGCTTCAACATCATACCCATCATACATATTGAATAAATCCCTTGGCACTATTTTCCAAAATGTTTGAGTTTGATAAACAGGAATTTAAATCAGAGAATTTATGTAATTTAAATAAAAACCTTGACCAGGAGAAGATTAATCGGAAGTTCTATCCTTGTTGGATTTCTCTCAAGATTAATTGATAATTCAAGGTTGTTTCCACTTAGTTATCCTTTACTGAATAAAGGAATGTCAAGTAAGTTGGAAATCTACTTCTATTCACAAGTTCTAATCCTTTCCCTTGGGAAGGATTAGCGTTAGTGACTAGAGAGCCAGCCAACAATAAACCCAATTATAATTTAGCTCTTGAGTATTCCAACTCAAGGTTCTCCTTTTAATCAACTCCCAATCAAGTTAGGGAACTCCTCCATTATCATGAATGTAAACTTCACAAAATTAAAAAAGGGAAATAAAGAAAGACATGATAAACAATAATAAAAAGATCAATTAAAATTAAAAATGGTTCTTGTATTAATAAATTATAAAAATAATCCAATTGTAACTCTGGATAAATTAAGGATATGAAAGAGTAAGCGAAAAGTAAGAAAACAAACTAGAATGATGAAGTCTTGGCGGAGGTAATAATTCTTCTCAATATCCCAATCCAAAAAGCAATAAAACAAAATTCTAAGAACTATAAATGTGTAGAGAGAAAACCTAGGAGAGGAGTAAAATCAGATCTAAAAACTAAAATTATGCGGAATAAGAGTTGTTTCTAGTCTCTGCATGTTCCCTGGCTCTAATCTGCGTTTCTGGGCCGAGAACTGGGTTAAAACGCGGCCCAAAATCCACGCCAGTGATTTCTACAAATTCTGTAGATCGCGCATGCCACGCGTCCGTGTCGTCCACGCGTTCGCGTCATCCACCGTTTTTCCTTGCCATGCGTGCACGTCGTCCACGCATTCGCGTCACTCGTGTAGGTTCCAATCCATGCGCTCGCGTCAGGCACGCGTTTGTGCCGCTGTGATTTTCGCCAATTCGTGCGAATGCGTGAGCCATGCGTTGGTGTCGCTTCTTGCTGGTCATCTCTTCAATTTCTTGTGTTCCTTCTATTTTTGCAAGCTTCCTCTCCATTCTCTAAGCCATTCCTGCCCTATGAAGCCTAAAACACTTAACACACAGATCATGGCATCGAATGGTATAAAGAAGAATAAAAATATACAATTAAAAGATCTTTAGGAAGCAAGTTTTCAATCATAGAACAATTTTGGGAAGGAATTGTAAATACATGCAAATCATATGAATAAGTAGGTGCAGACTTGATAAAACCACACAATTAAATACAATATAAATCATAAAATAATAGTTTATCATCTGCCTAAATCTATGGCCTTGACTACGAAAGCCCGATGACCCATGAAATACCATTTTTGACTATAGGTGAGTTAGTTAGTCTCAGCATCTAAGTCGCACATAGAACAAGCTTACATCAATGCAACATACATCTTAAATATTTTTTTCTCGTTAGTGTCATACATTTCAACACTTTCTTATAGCTGCTTCAAATCATCTATCGAGGGCTGTAGGTAGACATCTATATCATTCCCAGGTATTTTAGGACCGGGAATAATCATTGATAGCATAAAAGAAATGGGTTTCATGCAATCCCAGGGAGGTAAGTTGTATGGGATAACAATCAAGGGCCAAATTGAGTATTTTGAACTCAAATTTTCAAAAGGATTAAAGCCATCACTAGCTAAGGCTAAGCAAACGCAGCACGGATCACTACTAAAGTCAGGATATCTTTTATCAAATGCTTTTCATGTCTCACCGTCCCTTGGATGCCTCAAAAAACCATCAGATTTAGGACCTTTCTTATGCCACAACATGTCAAGGAATGTCTCATTGGACATGAACATCTGTTGCAGTCATGGAACAAGGGGAAAGTAACGAAGAATCTTCACCGCCTGTGATTTCCCATTCTTCTTAACAACCACATTGATTCTTACAACAGAATTCTTCTTAGTCTTTTGCTTCCATCTCGATGTCCCACATTACTTGTACTTAGACAGTTCTTGGTTGCTACCCTGGTATAGCATGCAGTCATTCGGAGATGCATCTATCTTCTTGTACGCAATACCGAGCTTTCTTGTGATCCTCTTAGCATCATGCAATGAAGTCGGAATTTTCGCATGCTCAAAGGGGTCTCCCAGTAGCTCTAGAATCATTCAGAAGGCCTTGTCGCTCACTCCGCACATGCATTTTATATGGTATAGCCACACCAAGAAAGACAACTTGGAGAATTTTGAGCATCCTGGAAACAATTTCTGCTCTCCATCTTTAAGCAGGTGGTGAAAAGTACGGGCCTCGGGACTAGGTTCGCTGTATAGATACGGCAACTCTTCTGCACCCCCTCTGGAATGTTCATTGCTTGTGTCTTCTTAGCCAATCAGTCCTGGGAAGTTGAATACCTCGTGGACCATGTTGCGCATTGGATCTCTAAGGTTTCTATAGAGTTCACCTTCTTGTCTATTATTAGAGATCTCTACGACACGTCTATCATCGTGATGTAACCAAAAGGTATAATTAAGGAGAAAGGGTTTTATCAACAGTTGATTGTAGGAATCCTCTCTAGTTTGCAAAAGATGGTATCTACACAAAGAATATGGACAATGTATCATCCTATTGGGTAATGCATTAGCAAATGCGAAGTCTAGACATACGTTTAAACTGGCCCTATATTCTACACCACCTCGTGGCTTTGAAATCCAACTCTTATCTATATCTACTTTAATGAAATCATACAAACAAAATGGTGCGCAAAATCGTGATCACTACAACTTCGCACAACTAACCAGCAAGTGCACTGGGTCGTCCAAGTAATAAACCTTACGCGAGTAAGGGTCGATCCCACGGAGATTGTTGGTATGAAGCAAGCTATGGTCACCTTGTAAATCTTAGTCAGGCAGACTCAAATGGGTATAGATGATGAATAAAACATAAAGATAAAGATAGAGATACTTATGTATATCATTGGTGAGAGCTTCAGATAAGCGTATGAAGATACTGTCCCTTCCGTCTCTCTGCTTTCCCACTGTCTTCATCCAATCCTTCTTACTCCTTTCCATGGCAAGCTTATGCAAGGGTTTCACCGTTGTCAGTGGCTACCTCCCATCCTCTCATTGGAAATGTTCAATGCACCCTGTCATGGCACGGCTATCCATCTGTCGGTTCTCAATCAGGCCGGAATAGAATCCAGTGATTCTTTTGCGTCTGTCACTAACGCCCCGCCCTCAGGAGTTTGAAGCACGTCACAGTCATTCAATCATTGAATCCTACTCAGAATACCACAGACAAGGTTAGACCTTCCGGATTCTCTTGAATGCCGCCATCAATTCTTGCCTATACCACGAAGACTCTGATCTCACGGAATGACTGGCTCGTTTGTCAGGCGAGCGCTCAGTTGTCAGGCGATCAACCATGCATCGTGTATCAGGAATCCAAGAGATAAACACTAGAGCCTTGTTTGCTTGTAGAACAAGAGTGGTTGTGTATCACTTTGTTCATGAGTGAGAATGATGATGAGCGTCACATAATCATCACATTCATCAAGTTCTTGAGTGCGAATGAATATCTTAGAATAAGAACAAGCGGAATTGAATAGAAGAACAATAGTAATCGCATTAATACTCGAGGTACAGCAGAGCTCCACACCTTAATCTATGGTGTGTAGGAACTCCACCGTTTAAAATACATAAGAACAAGGTCTAGGCATGGCCGTGAGGCCAGCCTCCCAAAGTGATCAAAAGATCTAAAGAACAAAAGATTCCAAAGATCAGAAGATTATCAGAAGATGAAAATACAATAGTAAAAGGTCCTATATATAGAAAACTAGTAGCCTAGGGTGTACAGAGATGAGTAAATGACATAAAAATCAACTTCCGGGCCCACTTGGTGTGTGCTTGGGCTGAGCAATGAAGCATTTTCGTGTAGAGACTCTTCTTGGAGTTAAACGCCAGCTTTTATGCCAGTTTGGGCGTTTAACTCCCATTTAGGTGCCAGTTCCGGCGTTTAACGCTGGGAAATCTGAAGGTGACTTTGAACGCCGGTTTGGGCCATCAAATCTTGAGCAAAGTATGGATTATCATATATTGCTGGAAAGCCCAGGATGTCTACTTTCCAACGCCGTTAAGAGCGTGCCAATTGGGCTTCTGTAGCTCCAGAAAATCCACTTCGAGTGCAGGGAGGTCAGAATCCAACAGCATCTGCAGTCCTTTTCAGTCTCTGGATCAGATTTTTGCTCAAGTCCCTCAATTTCAGCCAGAAAATACCTGAAATCACAGAAAAACACACAAACTCATAGTAAAGTCCAGAAAAGTGAATTTTAAATAAAAACTAATAAAAATATACTAAAAACTAACTAAATCCTACTAGAAACATACTAAAAACAATGCCAAAAAGCGTACAAATTATCCGCTCATCACAACACCAAACTTAAATTGTTGCTTGTCCCCAAGCAACTGAAAATCAAATAAGATAAAAAGAAGAGAATATGCAATGAATTCCAAAAACATCTGTGAAGATCAGTATTAATTAGATGAGCGGGGCTTTTAGCTTTTTGCCTCTGAATAGTTTTGGCATCTCACTCTATCCTTTGAAATTCAGAATGATTGGCTTCTTTAGGAACTCAGAATCCAGATAGTGTCATTGATTCTCCTAGTTAAGTATGATGATTCTTGAACACAGCTACTTTATGAGTCTTGGCCGTGGCCCAAAGCACTCTGTCTTCCAGTATTACCACCGGATACATACATGCCACAGACACATAATTGGGTGAACCTTTTCAGATTGTGACTCAGCTTTGCTAGAGTCCCCAATTAGAGGTGTCCAGGGTTCTTAAGCACACTCTTTTTGCCTTGGATCACAACTTTATTTCTTTCTTTTTCTTTCTTTTTCTCTTTCTTTTTTTTTCGTTTTCTTTTCTCCCCTTTTTTTCGTTTTTCTCTTTTTTTTTTGTATTCACTGCTTTTTCTTGCTTCAAGAATCATTTTTATGATTTTTCAGATCCTCAGTAACATGTCTCCTTTTTCATCATTCTTTCAAGAGCCAACATTCATGAACCACAAATTCAAAAGACATATGCACTGTTTAAGCATACATTCAGAAAACAAAAGTGTTGCCACCACATCAAAATAATTAAACTGTTATAAAATTCAAATTTCATGCAATTCTTTTCTTTTTCAATTAAGAACATTTTTCATAACTTTAAGACATAGACACTAATGATCATAAGACACAAATATGGACAAACATAAAGCATAAATTTTCGAAAAACAAGAAAATAAAGAACAAGGAGATTAAAGAACGGGTCCACCTTAGTGATGGCGGCTTGTTCTTCCTCTTGAAGGTCTTATGGAGTGCTTGAGCTCCTCAATGTCTCTTCCTTGTCTTTGTTGCTCCTCTCTCATGATTCTTTGATCTTCTCTAATTTCATGGAGGAGGATGGAATGTTCTTGGTGCTCCACCCTTAGTTGTCCCATGTTGGAACTCAATTCTCCTAGGGAGGTGTTAATTTGCTCCCAATAGTCTTGTGGAGGAAAGTGCATCCCTTGAGGCATCTCAGGAATCTCATGATGAGAGGGGTCTCTTGTTTGCTCCATCCTTTTCTTAGTGATGGGCTTGTCCTCATCAATGGGGATGTCTCCCTCTATGTCAACTCCAACTGAATAACAGAGGTGACAAATGAGATGAGGGAAGGCTAACCTTTCCAAGGTAGAGGACTTGTCCGCCACCTTATAAAGTTCTTGGGCTATAACCTCATGAACTTCCACTTCTTCTCCTATCATGATGCTATGGATCATGATGGCCCAGTCTAGAGTAACTTCGGACCGGTTGCTAGTGGGAATGATTGAGCGTTGGATAAACTCCAACCATCCTCTAGCCACGGGCTTGAGGTCATGCCTTCTCAATTGAACCGGCTTCCCTCTTGAATCTCTCTTCCATTGGGCGCCCTCTTCACAAATGTCAGTGAGGACTTGGTCCAACCTTTGATCAAAGTTGACCCTTCTAGTGTAAGGATGTTCATCTCCTTGCATCATAGGCAAGTTGAATGCCAACCTTACATTTTCCAGACTAAAATCCAAGTATTTCCCCCGAACCATAGTAAGCCAATTCTTTGGATCCGGGTTCACACTTTGATCATGGTTCTTGGTGATTCCATGCATTGGCATAGAACTCTTGAACCATTAAGATTCCGACTTGTTGAATGGGGTTGGTAAGAACTTCCCAACCTCTTCTTCGGATCTCATGTCGGATCTCTGGATATTCACTCTTTTTGAGTGAAAAAGGGACCTCGGGGATCACCTTCTTCAAGGCCACAACTTCATAGAAGTGGTCTTGATGCACCCTTGAGATGAATCTCTCCATCTCCCATGACTCGGAGGTGGAAGCTTTTGCCTTCCCTTTCCTCTTTCTAGAGGTTTCTCCGGCCATGGATGCCATAAATGGTTATGGAAAAACAAAAAGCAATGCTTTTACCACACCAAACTTAAAAGGTTTGCTCGTCCTCGAGCAAAAGAAGAAAGAAGAGAGTAGAAGAAGAAGAAATGAGGAAGATGGGAATGGCTTTGTGTTCGGCCAAAGAGGGGGAGAAGTGGTGTTTAGGTTGTGTGAAAATGAAGGTGTGAAGAAGGGTTTATATAGGAGAGGGGGGCTCATGGTTCGGTCATCTATGGGTGGGTTTGGGAGGGAAAGTGGTTTGAATTTGAAAGGTGAGGTAGGTGGGGTTTTATGAAGGATGGATGTGAGTGGTGAAGAGAAAGATGGGATTTGATAGGTGAAGGGTTTTTGGGGAAGAGGTGTTGAGGTGATTGGTGAGTGGGTGAAGAAGAAAGAGGGTGGTGGGGTTGGTGGGGATCCTGTGAGGTCCACAGATCCTGAGGTGTCAAGGAAAAGTCATCCCTGCACCAAATGGCAAGCAAAAACACGTTTTGTGCCAAATCTGGCGTTAAACGCCGGGCTGGTGCCCATTTCTGGCGTTTAACGCCAAGTTCTTGCCCTTTTCTGGCGTTTAACGCCAGTCTGGTGCCCCTTTCTGGCGTTAAACGCCCAGAGTGGTGCCAGACTGGGCGTTAAACGCCCACTGCTAGCCTTACTGGCGTTTAAACGCCAGTAGGTTCTTCCTCCAGGGTGTGCTATTTTTCTTCCTGTTTTTCATTCTGTTTTTGCTTTTTCAATTGATTTTGTGACTTCTTATGATCATCAACCTACAAAAAACATAAAATAACAAAAGAAAGTAGATAAAATATAACATTGGGTTGCCTCCCAACAAGCGCTTCTTTAATGTCAGTAGCTTGACAGAGGGCTCTCATGGAGCCTCACAGATACTCAGAGCAATGTTGAAACCTCCCAACACCAAACTTAGAGTTTGAATGTGGGGGTTCAACACCAAACTTAGAGTTTGGTTGTGGCCTCCCAACACCAAACTTAGAGTTTGACTGTGGGGGCTCTGCTTGACTCTGATTTGAGAGAAGCTCTTCATGCTTCCTCTCCATGGTGACAGAGGGATATCCTTGAGCCTTAAACACAAAGGATTCTTCATTCACTTGAATGATCAGTTCACCTCCATCAACATCAATCACAGCCTTTGCTGTGGCTAGGAAGGGTCTGCCAAGGATGATAGATTCATCCATGCATTTCCCAGTCTCTAGGACTATGAAATCAGCAGGGATGTAATGGTCTTCAATCTTCACCAAAACATCCTCTACAAGTCCATAAGCTTGTTTTCTTGAGTTGTCTGCCATCTCTAGTGAGATTCTTGCAGCTTGTACCTCAAAGATCCCTAGCTTCTCCATTACAAAGAGAGGCATGAGGTTTACACTTGACCCTAAGTCACACAGAGCCTTCTTGAAGGTCATGGTGCCTATGGTACAAGGTATGGAAAACTTCCCAGGATCTTGTCTCTTTTGAGGTAATTTCTGCCTAAACAAGTCTTCCAGTTCTTTGGTGGGCAAAGGGGGTTCATCCTCCCAAGTCTCATTTCCAAATAACATGTCATTTAGCTTCATGATTGCTCCAAGGTATTTAGCAACTTGCTCTTCAGTGACATACTCATCCTCTTCAGAGGAAGAATACTCATCAGAGCTCATGAAAGGCAGAAGTAAGTCCAATGGAATCTCTATGGTCTCATTTTGAGCCTCAGATTCCCATGGTTCCTCATTAGGGAACTCATTGGAGGTCAGTGCATGCCCATTGAGGTCTTCCTCAGTGGCGTTAACTTCCTCTCCCTCCTCTCCAAATTCGGCCATGTTGATGGCCTTGCACTCTCCTTTTGGATTTTCTTCTGTATTGCTTGGGAGAGTACTAGGAGGGAGTTCAGTAACTTTCTTGCTCAGCTGTCCCACTTGTGCCTCCAAATTCCTAATGGTGGACCTTGTTTCAGTCATGAAACTTTGAGTAGTTTTGATTAGATCAGAGACCATGGTTGCTAAGTCAGAGGTGTTCTGCTTAGAACTCTCTGTCTGTTGCTGAGAAGATGATGGAAAAGGCTTGCCATTGCTAAACCTGTTTCTTCCACCATTATTGTTATTAAAACCATGTTGAGGTCTCTCTTGATTCTTCCATGAGAAATTTGGATGATTTCTCCATGAAGAATTATAGGTGTTTCCATAGGGTTCTCCTAGGTAATTCACCTCTTCCATTGAAGGGTTCTCAGGATCATAAGCTTCTTCTTCAGATGAAGCATCCTTAGTACTGTTTGGTGCATTTTGCATTCCAGACAGACTTTGAGAAATCAAATTGACTTGCTGAGTCAATATTTTGTTCTGAGCCAATATGGCATTCAGAGTATCAATCTTAAGAACTCCTTGCTTCTGACTTGTCCCGTTGTTCACAGGATTCCTTTCAGAAGTGTACATGAATTGGTTATTTGCAACCATTTCAATTAGCTCTTGAGCTTCTGTAGGCGTCTTCTTCAGATGAAGAGATCCTCCAGCAGAGCTATCCAAAGACATCTTGGATAGTTCAGACAGACCATCATAGAAAATACCTATGATGCTCCATTCAGAAAGCATATCAGAGGGACACTTTCTGATCAATTGTTTGTATCTTTCCCAAGCTTCATAGAGGGATTCTCCTTCCTTCTGTCTGAAGGTTTGGACTTCCACTCTAAGCTTACTCAATTTTTGAGGTGGAAAGAACTTTGCCAAGAAGGCATTGACTAGCTTTTCCCATGAGTCTAAGCTTTCTTTAGGTTGTGAGTCCAACCATGTCCTAGCTCTGTCTCTTACAGCAAAAGGGAATAGCATAAGTCTATAGACCTCAGGGTCAACCCCATTAGTCTTGACAGTGTCACAGATTTGTAAGAATTCAGCTAAGAACTGATGAAGATCTTACAATGGAAGTCCATGGAACTTGCAATTCTGTTGCATTAGAGAAACTAATTGAGGCTTAAGCTCAAAGTTGTTTGCTCCAATGGCAGGGATAGAGATGCTTCTCCCATAGAAGTCGGGAGTAGGCGCAGTAAAGTCACCCAGCACCTTCCTTGCATTATTGTTGTTGTTGTTGTTTTCGGCTACCATGGTTTCTTTTTCTTTGAAGATTTCTGTCAGGTCCTCTACAGAGAGTTGTGCCTTAGCTTCTCTTAGCTTTCGCTTTAAGGTCCTTTCAGGTTCAGGGTCAGCTTCAACAAGAATGCCTTTGTCTTTGTTCCTGCTCATATGAAAGAGAAGAGAACAAGAAAATATAGAATCCTCTATGTCACAGTATAGAGATTCCTTGAGGTGTCAGAGGAATAGAAAAATAGAAGGAAGAAGTAGAGAATTCGAACTTAATTAGATAGAGTTCGAATTGTGCATTGAGAAGGAGTGGTACTCCATAAATAGAAGGATGTGGGAAGAGAGGAAGAAATTTTTGAAAATCAAGTGAAATATTTTGAAAACATTTTTTAAAAAAAAATTAATTAATTTTCGAAAATCAAGAGTGGGAAAGGAATCAAGTAATTTTTGAAAAAGATTTTTGAAATTAGAAATCAAAAAGATATGATTAAAAACTGTTTTGAAAAAGATGTGATTAAAAAGATATGATAAAAAAAAATTATGCTTTTAAAAAGATATGATTGAAAAGATATGATTTGAAAACAATTTTAAAAAGATTTGATTTTTAAAAATTAATGACTTGCCTAACAAGAAAAGATATGATTCAAACATTAAACCTTTCTCAACAGAAAAGGCAACATACTTAAAATGTTCAATCAAATCAGTAATTGTTAGTAAGTATCTTTGAAAAAGGAAAGAAATTGATTTTGAAAACATTTGATTGAAAAGATATGATTTGATTTTGAAAAACTTTGAAAACTTGAAAAAAAATTGATTTTGAAAACAAAATCCTCCCCCTTGTGCCATCCTGGCGTTAAACGCCCAGAATGGTGCACATTCTGGCGTTTAACGCCCAATGCACTACCTTTTTGGGCGTTAAACGCCCAACTAGGCACCTTGGCTGGCGTTTAAACGCCAGTCTGTCCTTCTTCACTGGGCGTTTTGAACGCCCAACTTTTTCTGTGTAATTCCTCTGCTGCATGTTCTGAATCTTCAGTTCCCTGTACTATTGATTTGAAAATAGAACCAAGATCAAATAAACAATGCATGCAAGACACCAAACTTAAAATTAGACACTAGACTCAAACAAGAAACATAAAATATTTTTGGTTTTTATGATTTTTATAAATTTTTTTGTGCTTTTTCGAAAATTATATGAAAATGGAAAATAAAGGTTTCAGAATTCTAAATTTGGATTCCAGGAATCATTGCAATGTTAGTCTAAGACTCCGGTCCAGGAATTAGACATGGCTTCGCAGCCAGCCAAGCTTTCAAAGAAAGCTTCGGTCCAAAACACTAGACATGGCCAATGGCCAGCCAAGCCTTAGCAGATCATTGCTCCAATAGCAAGATTGATAGAAATCAACAAGCTCTTGTGATGATGGGTTGAAACCTCGGTCCAATAAGATTAGACATGGCTTCTCAGCCAGCCAGACTTCAACAGATCATCATGAAACACTAGAATTTATTCTTAAGAACTCTGAAGAAAAATACCTAATCTAAGCAACAAGATGAACCGTCAGTTGTCCATACTCAAAATAATCCCCGGCAACGGCGCCAAAAACTTGGTGCGCGAAATCGTGATCACTACAACTTCGCACAACTAACCAGCAAGTGCACTGGGTCGTCTAAGTAATAAACCTTACGCGAGTAAGGGTCGATCCCACGGAGATTGTTGGTATGAAGCAAGCTATGGTCACCTTGTAAATCTTAGTCAGGCAGACTCAAATGGGTATAGATGATGAATAAAACATAAAGATAAAGATAGAGATACTTATGTATATCATTGGTGAGAGCTTCAGATAAGCGTATGAAGATACTGTCCCTTCCGTCTCTCTGCTTTCCTACTGTCTTCATCCAATCCTTCTTACTCCTTTCCATGGCAAGCTTATGCAAGGGTTTCACCGTTGTCAGTGGCTACCTCCCATCCTCTCATTGGAAATGTTCAACGCACCCTGTCACGGCACGGCTATCCATCTGTCGGTTCTCAATCAGGCCGGAATAGAATCCAGTGATTCTTTTGCGTCTGTCACTAACGCCCCGCCCTCAGGAGTTTGAAGCACGTCACAGTCATTCAATCATTGAATCCTACTCAGAATACCACAGACAAGGTTAGACCTTCCAGATTCTCTTGAATGCCGCCATCAATTCTTGCCTATACCACGAAGACTCTGATCTCACGGAATGACTGGCTCGTTTGTCAGGCGAGCGCTCGGTTGTCAGGCGATCAACCATGCATCGTGTATCAGGAATCCAAGAGATAAACACTAGAGCCTTGTTTGCTTGTAGAACAAGAGTGGTTGTCAGTCACTTTGTTCATGAGTGAGAATGATGATGAGCGTCACATAATCATCACATTCATCAAGTTCTTGAGTGCGAATGAATATCTTAGAATATGAACAAGCGGAATTGAATAGAAGAACAATAGTAATCGCATTAATACTCGAGGTACAGCAGAGCTCCACACCTTAATCTATGGTGTGTAGGAACTCCACCGTTGAAAATACATAAGAACAAGGTCTAGGCATGGCCGTGAGGCCAGCCTCCCAAAGTGATCAAAAGATCTAAAGAACAAAAGATTCCAAAGATCAGAAGATTATCAGAAGATGAAAATACAATAGTAAAAGGTCCTATATATAGAAAACTAGTAGCCTAGGGTGTACAGAGATGAGTAAATGACATAAAAATCCACTTCCGGGCCCACTTGGTATGTTCTTGGGCTGAGCAATGAAGCATTTTCGTGTAGAGACTCTTCTTGGAGTTAAACGCCAGCTTTTATGCCAGTTTGGGCGTTTAACTCCCATTTAGGTGCCAGTTCCGGCGTTTAACGCTGGGAAATCTGAAGGTGACTTTGAACGCCGGTTTGGGCCATCAAATCTTGGGCAAAGTATGGACTATCATATATTGCTGGAAAGCCCAGGATGTCTACTTTCCAACGCCGTTGAGAGCGCGCCAATTGGGCTTCTGTAACTCCAGAAAATTCACTTCGAGTGCAGGGAGGTCAGAATCCAACAACATCTGCAGTCCTTTTCAGTCTCTGGATCAGATTTTTGCTCAGGTCCCTCAATTTCAGCCAGAAAATACCTGAAATCACAGAAAAACACACAAACTCATAGTAAAGTCCAGAAAAGTAAATTTTAACTAAAAACTAATAAAAATATACTAAAAACTAACTAAATCCTACTAGAAACATACTAAAAACAATGCCAAAAAGCGTACAAATTATCCGCTCATCACAAAACAAATAAACAATTAATAAAGTCATACAGTTAGAAAAACTTAACAAAAGATTGGGGCTATGTGTGAAAGAACCAGTTATAGTTTATCACGATTATATAATGGGAGAGTAATAAAAGATTTATTTTCAATAATTTATTCCAAACAAAACCATGTAGAGAGCGAGATAATACACAACTAGAAAATGGATTAATACAAACAAATTTACAGATGGATTTAGTCTTTATTACAGACGGATTTTTGGTTACCGACAAAATTACCGACGGATTTTGTCCCTCTGTAAAAGCCCCGTCGGAAATTATTTACCGACGGATTTTTTTTCCGTCGAAACATTATCGACGAATTTTTACCAGTTACTGACGGATTTTCCCTCTATAAATTCTCCATCCATTTCCCAAAGGCGACGAACTTTCCGACAAATTTTCCGTCTGTAATTACAGACGAATGTTCAGACAGATTTTCCGTCTGTAATTACAGACAAATTTTCAGACAGATTTTCTGTCTGTAATTACAGACAAATTTTCTGACTGATTTTCCATCTATAATTACAAACGGATTTTCTGTTTGTAATTTGAACCTTGAAAAATCATCTCACACTCTGAATACAGACAAAAAATCCGTCTGTAAATCTGTCGATAAAATAAAATAGAAATTTTTACAATTTTTCCATTGCAAAATGAATACTTTAGGTTTATTTTTTAAATTTCCTCCATCAAACACACTGTAAATTGAAAAAAAAAAAAGCCAAATATCATATAGATAAACATAATATTCATTACATGATACCTATAAAATTGGATGTTATTTTTCAACATCATTGGCCAATATCTCACTTTCTCACTAAAAAGATACCTAAAAAAATAAGATGACCATCCTAATGTTACATGGATCTCTTTCATTAACAATACACTTAATACTTAAAGATGGAACAATCTAAAATATTAATGGATAACCAAATTGCATTGGCAGCATCAAGCTCCACATTGATTATGAGCAAATGCCGTAGAGAATCCCACTAACAAATGCATCACCGGCCCAGTTGTATCAATGTGGTTAACTTTAACATCTGCCACCGACCTTTGAATTTCTGTGCACACAATCAACAATGAAACAAGTGCTTATGCCACTCACTCTCAAATGGACTTGGTAGTAAACTTACCTTGGTGTAATATCTACAACCCTCTAAACCTTGTGTCACAATTAATAGCTTGAGATTAGGGTAAAAACCTTCTTTAACACAACATCATCATCGTTAGGATCATCACCCTCGACCAAAAATGTAATCTCCTCTGCACCTACATAAGATAATAACAAAAAATAATGAAAAATGCTTATGGGGCACTTAGTTTTGTTTCTGTTGTTATTTTAGTTGATAAGTTTTCATCATATATTACAAAAGTAAGACCCCTTTCTTTATTTTGTTGAAAGCAAGAAACCCAATAAATAGATACAAATTGAAAATGAAAAAAGAAATCAAAAGAAGAATGAAATTGGTGAAATGCAAAGTGTTATATATCATAATACCTTTATGATATCAGCTTTGTCCCATACACTCATTATGCCTTTCTAAGCAGCCTCAGCTGATGGCCATAGTGCCAATCTCAAATTTGGATCATATGAGAGAATACAACCAGATTCTTTAGCAATTCGCAACGCGGCAAGATGAGCTGACTTGCATGGATCATGAATCAAGCTAATGGAACCATAATGGAATATTTTAGCCTGCCATCAAGATTAGTATGAGTATGCTGACTAAAACCAAAATTCTTAGGCTGAAATTTTATGAACACACATAAATTAAGAAAACCACCAAAAAGTATGATTTTAACCACCAAAATAAATTATAATTTGAGATGACCAACCAAAACCAAATTCATGGACCCAACGGCCCACTCTGATCAATTATCAATATCTTCACAATGAATACAGTAGCACGTGCAACATATCATAATTAAATTTATACTTGCATATGAGTTGTAGAAGTAGGAGACAAGAAGAAAAGCAATACCTTCCATGTATAGTTAACAAATATCCCATCACATATGTCAAAGAAAGGTTTATTGTAATAGTTTAGTTGGTCTTGCCAATTCAGATCACCGTCAACTGTAACACTATCGTACCTACAATATCAAGAAAACACATCGAAGTCAAACCTTGTCACCATCCACCACAATAGAGTGTTGCTGATGTATCTTCCTCTACTTACCAAAGCACTAACGATCCAGCAACAGATGAATGCATCAATGACGATAAATGATCTACAAACTCTTTTAAGTTAGGAATTTGTCCTCGGTCCAAATTTACCTCCATATTTATCTGCAATTGACGATTCATTGACTAGACTACAAAATATGCAATTCTGTGAAGTATTGGAAAGTAATTATGCATTTGCTCAGCATGGGTGTGACACTGTGTATGTATGCAAAAGACTAGATATCTGTATCTAAGAAGCCATTCCAAAGTAGCATCGATCCATTTCTCTTCTATGAATTCTAGGTTTTACAAACTTCCATTAAAATACCAAAGTTAAGGATCAATTATAGTAAGATAATATCTCCTATTATTTTATCTGAAATTTGTTTCCATCTCTATTTACAAAGTTCACTAATATATCAAATTAATTAGATAATAAAATTCAAATGGACATGAATATAAACTCTAAAAGCACAGATGGAGATAAAGAATTTACTAGCCAACCATCGAAGCCTAAAGTAACAGCAAGCTCCACCAGATGTTCTACATACATTTGAGCAGACTCCACCAACAAAGTTCAAATAAAATTGATGCAGTAAGTCATCTCAGAACTTATGCAATGGAATAATCTATTTTTCTTCTGATTCAAGCATGAGCAATTAGTAATGCCAGTAAACATCTATGTGTGGCGGGGACAAAAAAAACTCACCTTTAATAATATTAACCACCAAACTGTGTTAGGCGATGAGCAGTGTTAAAAGTAACCAAACTGTGTGAAAAGTAGACAAAAACATCGATCAAATGCCAATGCCGAATTTCATAAGCATCAAGGTTGGTCCCCCCTTGAACCCACTTGTCATCTAAGTACCCTCCTACATTACACCAATACAAAAATCCAAGTATTTCATACAACAATGCAAGTATTAAGTACGATACACATATACTTGGTCACAAAGTTAAGAAATTTTCAGCTACCATTATTTGGTGCAGATACCCATATGCAAGTATAAATTTAACTATGATGCACCTTCAGGCTTATGGAGTGATTCAAAACATGTTGTTCCTTTCCATTTAATTGATTTCTGACGTGAGAGCACTGCACAAACACACACCCTTTGGGTAAGGTTGGACTTGACATGCTTTCATGCTTACATTGATTTCTTTTGTGGGCGCTTGATGTGTCCTTAATTACCACTGCTATTTACTACTTACTACTACGAACTATTCACTCTGGATTTCCCACATAAGCCAAAACTATAGTACCATAGATTCTTACTACTCATTAATTATTTCCCTTGCCTTTTTAATTTTGGAGTATATACTATGATGGAATAGTTAATTGACTGGCTACATTTTAGGCGGCACTCATTCAAGTTTCTAGCACCACCTAAAACCTTCTATTCCTTCTAGGACAAATATTTATATAGGTAATATTTATAATTATATATAGGTAATATTTATAATGATATATTTTTCTAATAATAATTAATAAATACAAACAAAAACTAACAAAAAGGACAAATTATAGTTATCTTTAACAGTTTAACCTCCTAATTTTAGTCTCTCAACATTTTTTCTATAAATAACTGTGACCTTCTTCTTTTTTTTTCTATAAATACTATACTTACACAACACCATCACTACTTGGTTTGCACAAGTAACAATGAGAATCTACGCGGCTTTCTTTGACCATTAAGAAAGCCTATAATGTCTTTTAGGAACAGAGGGATTAACTTGGACAACAAGGGGGAGAAATTTGCTCTTATAGTTTTGAAACCATGGTTGAGCTGCAAATATCAACACAAACTAGATTGAAGCCATTATATACATGTGCCTCTTCAACAATTTGCTCTGGAAACTCCTGAGGACTCTTCTAACTCTGTCATGTTGTAGTATTTTCATTTGTTATAAATAAATATGTTAAGATTACGCGATGTAAATATGTAATGGATGATATAAATAACTGTTTAACTGTTATGGTAGTATAAATAGTTAGTTCCTTTGTACATTTCAGTTTTCTAGTTCATTACTCTATAAATCTAAGAGAATTATCTCTCGCAAGCTCTATTTTTCTCGGCTTCTTCTTGCACTCATGAACTAAATCACCAACATTTTCTCAGTTTGCGTAAGATATATAAATGAAGTTATTAGATTATATTTGAAATTGGTACCATATGAAAATAGTCACATGAATTTACAAAAGCAACAAGATCTTAAGAAACAAAGTAACAAACAGATGGAATGTGTGACCTGAAGGAATCGGAGGGGCAAGTCTCCCCTGGTCTTGGGTTCCAGAAGGCTTTCAACTTCCCTGAAATTGGTGAGGAAAGCCACCCTTCCATCTCTGGTGGAGCCCAACCATGTGCCACCGCCAAGCTCATCCCTTCCGCCCAATATAATGTCACCGGCCCACCATCCTAACGGCTCTGTGGGCCTGTCAGCAATAAACAAATGGTTTTCATTAGTCACCCAAGTTAAAATCAATCACCCTTAATCTAACCACTTTTGGGTAATTGAGAAAAATTTGATGAATATATAGTATTCCTCTCTCTCTCTCTCTCTCTCTCTCTCTCTATCTCTCTCTCTCTCTCTCTCTCTCTCTCTCTCTCTCTCTCTCTCTCTCTCTCTCTCTCTCTCTCTCTCTTGATGTATATGAATGAATGAAAGTGATTTGGTTTCACACTAAGCTTAAGGCAGTGGTGGTTTTGGCAATGAGGCAAAGAGACAAGTAGTAGTTTTGGTTTTCTATTTATTAATTTTGGAATCCCTATACCCTAAAGCACCATTAATAAGTGGTTAAATTCTGGACAAGTTTTCGTTTACATAAATTAATTCATATCAGAACAAAAACCAGCGTTTAAAAGAGAAATGATATCATTTTTTCAATTGAAGGGCGCAATATAGATTTACCTCAACAAGGACCTTTGCCTTCTTTGATTTAAGATCAACAGAATCCTTCTCAGATTTCATTAAAGCTAACTTATTCTTCCGTTTCACCCTTCTCTGAGCAGCTGCTTCTGCCTCTTCATCTTCAGAGCTTCTAGCTGCATTAGAAAACTCTGTTATACTTTTGATTTTCAAATGCGTTCATTTCCTAGTTTATTTCATTTTTCTAAACTCAACCATAGAGCTTCAACTCCACATGCACAACTTTTCACCTCCAATATATAAGAAAAATAATAGGCAACACTAGTCACAAAAAAAATATTATATCATGGTAATTGTTATATGAGATTTATTTTATTTTATTTGCTAGAAGCCAACAAATATGTTGGAATGTACAACAAATGGCATCAAAATTACAGTATATTTGATGAGAAAATACCACTCTTGTAATTCTGCATATTGGTATTGGATTTATATATGACTTGCTTTTCAGGTCTCAATTAAACATTGAGGAATATATTTTACTAAAATCACTAGGTGAATAGGTTGCAACCATCACACAATCATATCATATCCAAAATCCTGCAACTGGGTTTGAACAATGCAAAATAAAAATTTCTTTCCATTAAAGAATATTTTTTGAAATTGCTTTAGGATATATTCTCTAAATTGAACTGTCTAATCCCTACCATTTTCATCATTGTGATCACCACCAGCATCATCAATTCTAAAATTAACAAAATCCTTCGTGTCATCTTCCTCTTCAAGTTCATCATAACCTTCCATATACTCTATCTCTGCTTCCTGTTTAATAACCAAAAATGAAAAAAGAAATTAAATACAAGGCAACATATTGTTCAAGTAAAATTTCAAACAGTTTTGCATGACACATATATGACAACAGAAAATGCAGATGCATACCTCCTCCTCTTCCTCAGCAATAAAAATAAAACTAGTCAATGCATTCAGGAACCTTGATTTCACGAACATGTTTATAAGAACACAAAATAAAAAACTATAACTGTTACAAGTTCTTATCATAGAATAGGAAATAGAATCATAGTTAGCGATGGAACATAGGATAATATAATTAGAGTTAGCGATGGTATTGAAAGAAAGAAAACAGCGATGAAAGAGAAAAGAGATTAGGTTATCTTCACAGCTGAGGCATGATCGAAGAGAGAAACACAGCAACACACGGAAAAGAGCAAGCACTAGTGGCGAGATTGAAGAGAGAAACACACATTAGGGTTCAAAAGGGAGCGAAGCGAGCAAGGCCGATGGAAGGGGTGCGACGAAAAGAACCAGGAAGGGGTGCGACGGAAGGGAGTGATGCGAGCAAGGCCGATGGAAGTAGAGTGCAATGGAGGTTCGGTGAGACGGCGGTGCAATGCTGATAGCGCCGCCGATGAAGCATTCAGAGGGATGAGTGATGAATCGTGAGGGTGTAGTGTGAAATGAAGAGATAACCGTGATCTTCAAATCTTTATTCTAATATTTTCGACGAAAAATTTTAAATTACAGACAGATTTTTCGTCTGTAATAATTTAATAAAGCGCAGCATTTTGTCTATTTAATTACAGATTGATTTTCCATCTGTAACTATTTTCCACAAAAAAAATTAATTTTACCGACAAAATTGTCGACGGATTTTGTTTTCCGTCTGTAATTTATGCTAATTTATTTTTCTTGTTTTCCGACAAAAAAATTTCTCTGAAATTTCGTCTGTATTTCTGTGGGATAAAATCCGTTGAAAATATCCGTCTGTAATAACTGATTTTTTAGTAGTGATAACTTAAAAGAAAACAAAAACAAAGTTACCTCCAATCAACCTAATATGTAGCATACGAAAGGTATTGAGAAGGTTGCTTACTCATTACAAAATTTTGTGCTTTCTAAAAAATTACTGATAAAAAGAATTGCTGGTTTTAAAGTCAAAAAATGAAAAAAGAAAGAAAAACTTTTTTAAAAATAAAAAAATAAAACAGGAGTAAATGTTAGGAAAACATATAATATTTGATAAGTTTTTTATTGTTTAATTTTTATCATATACAAAATTGAAACAAATTGACTTAGTGTCTCTAATAACAAATGATAAGCAAGAAAATTATCATAAAATAAGATGAAGCTAGAATAAGAGCTAGGAAGGAAAACAAAATATTTATTCTATGGTCATTGGAAAGCTTATGACTAAAAAACTCCAAAAAAAATAGAAACTGAAAAGTTTGTGATACAAAAAAAGGATGCTCATCAATTATATCGATCCTTCTAAATTATATCATTCAAAGTGTTTGTTCATACCTTGGGTCAAAGCTGTCCGACCCAGGATGTTCTACAGACAAAGCGACCGACCTCTTCAGGTCAGGATGACCCGACCTCTTCTCAAAGAGCTCGGCCAAGACACAGGAAAGCCCAATAAAGGGCCCAAAGAGAGGAACACGTCCCGAATCTAAGGGCAGCCCAAAGCCCGTAGAGATAAAGGCGGTTCCCTTGAAGATAAGATGACCTCACTCAAAGATAAGATAAGATAAGATAACTATCTTATCTCCAGAAAGGTCACTCCACGCTATTATAAATACAGTGGAGCACCCAGGTATAACTCATACTCTGATTCTACTCAATACCTGCTTAATACCCTTGCTAACTTAAGCATCGGAGTCCCTTGCAGGTACCCCCACCCTCCGGGGACGAAGGATCAGCATCATCACCAAGTCCAATGAGTCGGACACACCAAACTATGACCACCATCATCAGATCGGACTCCGCAGCTTCGACCAGCATAGAAGATCTCGTCCGAGATCGACCTCTAGTTTTAGGTAACCCTCAGAACATTGACGCCGTTGCCGGGGAACCTAGAAGTCATCCCATTACCATGGCGGATGACCATGACAATGATCACACCTTAGATCTAGAAGAAAGAACGCCGCATAAAAATGCGGACACAACACCAAAAGATACTCCCCAAATCAACAATAAGAACACCCCAAATGAGGGAGCCCTGGAGGCATTTCAAGATCGGTTAAAACAACTGGAGGAAGACGCTCTACGTCAACAAGAGGCCGAGAAGGATCTACAAAGAGAAATAAGAGGACGCCGGGAATTGGAGAACAAACTCCTAAAACTTGAAGCCGATGTCAAGACTAAAGCCAGCAGATCCATTTCCGAAGATAACACACGAAAGGAGCAAGACCCATTCACCAAAGAAATCATGAAGACAAAAATCCCAAAGGACTTTAAACTCCTAGACATGACCTTATACGACGGCACTACAGATCCTAGCCATTATCTCAGCAACTTCAGAAGCAGAATGTACCTCACCGATGCCTCAGATGCAGTTCATTGCAAAGCCTTTCCAGCTACTTTAACAAAACAGCAATTAGATGGTTTGACAACCTCCCTCTAAGATCCATCTCGAGTTTCGACGACATGGCCAAGAAGTTCCTGGCCAGATTCTCCATCCAAAAGGACAAAGCTAAACATGCGCCAAGCTTACTGGAAATCAAACAAGGAGAAAGGGAAACCCTGCGCAACTACATGGAGAGATTCAACAAGATATGCCTGGATATACAAAACCTGCCAACAGAAGCCGCTATCATGGGCCTCATTAATGGCCTATGAGAAGGACCTTTTAGTCAATCTATATTAAAGAAGTACCCCACGTCTCTGAACGAGGTGCAGGACCGAGCGGAAAAGTACATCAACATGGAAGAAAACTCCCAATTAAGAGAGACTCAAAGACCGGGTTCACCTCTCGGGATAAAGACAAAGATTCAAGAAAGAAAGAAGATCGCCATAGAGAGAAAATAAAAAATACCACAATTACACCCCTCTTTGGGTGTCTCTTGTGGATGTCTACAGAGAGGTTTGTAACACAGAAAAAATACCACCAGCTCGACCACTCAAAGGCAAAAAAGGAGAAGGGAACTGGGCTGAATATTGTGAATACCATCGGATCCGCGGGCACTCCACCAATGAGTGTTTTGACTTAAAAAATGTCATAGAAAAGCTCGTACGAGAAGGAAAGCTAGATCAATACCTGGCCACCCGTGATGATGAACAAAGGAAAAGAAGAAAAGCAGAAGACGTCGGACCAACCGCGCGATCATCCCGGACGCCAGAAAGATATGTCCACATGATACACGGTGGATTCGCCAGAGGAGAAATCTCCAAATCATCCCACAAAAGACATCTCAAAGATGTATACCACGTCGCAGAAAAGAAGGAAACACCCGACATCCCGGCGATCACTTTTACCAAGGAAGACGCATCCGGCATCACGTCAGGGCATGACGATCCCATGGTCATCACTATCATACTGGCAAACGCAAATCTTCACCGCATATTGATAGACCAGGGGAGCTCTGCCGATATCTTATTCAAAACCGCCTTCGACAAGCTCGGCTTGGAAGAAAAAGAACTCAGAGCATATCTGGACAGCCTGTTCGGGTTAGGAGATACCCTGGTTCAACCAATGGGATACATCCCGCTCCACACAACTTTTGGAAAGGGAAGTCAGCCAAGAACACTCAAAATAGATTACATCGTCGTTAACGTAAGCTCAGCCTACAATGCCCTAATAGGTCGGGCAACGTTAAATCAACTCGGCGCAATAGTCTCGACTCCGCATCTATGCATGAAGTTCCCAACCGCAGAAGAAATAGCCACAGTAAAGGCAGATCAGAAGATGGCGCGCCGCTGTTACAACGAAAGTCTAAACCTTAGAAGCAGAGTAGAAGAAGTCCACACGATCGAGCTCGGTGGAGTTCGGAGGCGGGAGGAGCTCCGCCCACAACCTGAAGGAGAAATAGAGAAAATCCAAATCGGGAACACCCCGGACCAAACAACCAACATTGGCACACTCCTAAAAGGGGATATTAAAAGAATCACTCATACAGCTCCTATGCGACGATGCCGACCTCTTTGCGTGGAAGGCCGCAGACATGCCAGGCATAGATCCCAAACTAATGTGCCACAAGCTAGCAGTCTACCCAAGATCTCGGCTGGTACAACAAAGGCGCAGAAAGCTAGGGCCAGAACGCTCTTAAGCAGTGGAAAAACAGGTACAAGCTCTACTGGAGGCAGGCTTCATAAGAGAAGTCAAATACCCGCTATGGCTTGCTAATATCGTTTTGGTAAAAAAGTCAAATGGAAAGTGGAGAATGTGCACCGACTATACCGATCTCAACAAAGCTTGCCCGAAAGATCCTTATCCGCTCCCAAACAGCGACGCACTGGTAGATGCCTCCTCCGGATACAAATACCTCTCCTTTATGGACGCATACTCGGGATATAACCAAATCCCAATGTACCCACCCGACCAAGAAAAAACCTCTTTCTTAACCCAAAAGGCAAATTACCCACCGACTATAAAAAATTTCTGCTAGTGAAGACGCAAAACGAAGAGATGTTATTATCCGACCTGACACAAGTATTCAACACCATAAGACGACACGGCATACGACTCAATCCCATAAAATGTACCTTCGCAGTAGAAGCTGGTAAATTCTTGGGTTTTATGATCACACAGAGAGGAATCGAGGCAAACCCGGACAAATGCAGGGCCGCACTCGACATGAAAAGCCCGACTTGTATCAAAGAGGTACAACAACTCAACGGGCGGTTGACAACCTTGTCCAAATTCCTGGCGGGATCCCCAATAAGATATCTCCCCTTCTACGCCACTCTAAGGAAGGGAAAGAAGTTTGAATGTACAGCTGAATGCGAGCAAGTCTTCCAAGACTTCAAAAAAATTTTAGGACAGCAACCTATATTAAGTCAGCCACGGGATGGAGAACCACTCATCTTGTACCTCTGGTGCACGAAATTGTGATCACTACAACTTCGCACAACTAACCAGCAAGTGCACTGGGTCGTCCAAGTAATAAACCTTACGCGAGTAAGGGTCGATCCCACGAAGATTGTTGGTATGAAGCAAGCTATGGTCACCTTGTAAATCTTAGTCAGGCAGACTCAAATGGGTATGGGTGATATACGAATAAAACATAAAGATAAAGATAGAGATACTTATGTAATTCATTGGTGAGAACTTCAGATAAGCGAATGGAGATGCTTTGTCCTTTCCGTCTCTCTGCTTTCCTACTGTCTTCATCCAATCCTTCTTACTCCTTTCCATGGCAAGCTTATGCAAGGGTTTCACCGTTGTGAGTGGCTACCTCCCATCCTCTCAGTGGAAATGTTCAACGCACCCTGTCACGGCACGGCTATCCATCTGTCGGTTCTCAATCAGGCCGGAATAGAATCCAGTGATTCTTTTGCGTCTGTCACTAACGCCCCGCCCTCAGGAGTTTGAAGCACGTCACAGTCATTCAATCATTGAATCCTACTCAGAATACCACAGACAAGGTTAGACCTTCCGGATTCTCTTGAATGCCGCCATCAGTTCTTGCCTATACCACGAAGACTCTGATCTCACGGAATGGCTGGCTCGGTTGTCAGGCGAGCGCTCGGTTGTCAGGCGATCAACCATGCGTCGTGTATCAGGAATCCAAGAGATATTCACCCAATCTAAGGTAGAACGGAGATGGTTGTCAGTCACACGTTCATAGGTGAGAATGATGATGAGTGTCATGGATCATCACATTCATCAAGTTGAAGAACAAGTGATATCTTGGAACAAGAACAAGCGGAATTGAATAGAAGAACAATAGTAATTGCATTAATACTCGAGGTACAGCAGAGCTCCACACCTTAATCTATGGTGTGTAGAAACTCCACCGTTGAAAATACATAAGAACAAGGTCTAGGCATGGCCGAATGGCCAGCCTCCCAAAGAGGGTTCAATCATAAAAACATGATCAAAAGATCCTAAGATTGAAAGATGAAAATACAATAGTAAAAGGTCCTATTTATAGAGAACTAGTACCTTAAGAATGAGTAAATGACATAAAAATCCACTTCCGGGCCCACTTGGTGTGTGCTTGGGCTGAGCAATGAAGCATTTTCGTGTAGAGACTCTTCTTGGAGTTAAACGCCAGCTTTTGTGTCAGTTTGGGCGTTTAACTCCCACTTTGGTGCCAGTTCCGGCGTTTAACGCTGGGAAATCTGAAGGTGACTTTGAACGCCGGTTTGGGCCATCAAAGCTTGGGCAAAGTATGGACTGTCATATATTGCCGGAAAGCCCAGGATGTCTATTTTCCAACGCCATTAAGAGCGCGCCAATTGGGCTTCTGTAGCTCCAGAAAATCCACTTCGAGTGCAGGGAGGTCAGAATCCAACAGCATCTGCAGTCCTTTTCAGTCTCTGAATCAGATTTTTGCTCAGGTCCCTCAATTTCAGCCAGAAAATACCTGAAATCACAGAAAAACACACAAACTCATAGTAAAGTCCAGAAAAGAGAATTTTAACTAAAAACTAATAAAAAGTATACTAAAAACTAACTAAAACTACTAAAAACATACTAAAAACAATGCCAAAAAGCGTATAAATTATCTGCTCATCACAACACCAAACTTAAATTGTTGCTTGTCCCCAAGCAACTGAAAATCAAATAAGATAAAAAGAAGAGAATATGCAATGAACTCCAAAAACATCTATGAAGATCAGTATTAATTAGATGAGCGGGGCTTTAGCTTTTTGCCTCTGAACAGTTTTGGCATCTCACTTTATCCTTTGAAATTCAGAATGATTGGCTTCTATAGGAACTCAGAATCCAGATAGTGTTATTGATTCTCCTAGTTAAGTATGATGATTCTTGAACACAGCTACTTTATTAGTTTTGGCCGTGGCCCAAAGCACTCTGTCTTCCAGTATTACCACCGGATACATACATGCCACAGACACATAACTGGGTGAACCTTTTCAGATTGTGACTCAGCTTTGCTAGAGTCCCCAGTTAGAGGTGTCCAGGGTTCTTAAGCACACTCTTTTTGCCTTGGATCACAACTTTATTTCTTTCTTTTTCTTTCTTTTTCTTTTTCTCCCTTCTTTTTTTCGTTTTTTTTGTATTCATTGATTTTTCTTGCTTCAAGAATCATTTTTATGATTTTTTAAATCCTCAGTAACATGTCTCCTTTTTCATCATTCTTTCAAGAGCCAACATTCATGAACCACAAATTCAAAAGACATATGCACTGTTTAAGCATACATTCAGAAAACAAAAGTGTTGCCACCACATCAAAATAATCAATCTGTTATAAAATTCAAAATTCATGCAATTCTTCTCTTTTTCAATTAAGAACATTGTTTATTTAAGAAAGGTGATGGATTCATAGGACATTCATAACTTTAAGGCATAGACACTAATGATCATAAGACACAAACATGGATAAACATAAAGCATAATTTTCGAAAAACAGAAAAATAAAGAACAAGGAGATTAAAGAACGGGTCCACCTTAGTGATGGTGGCTTGTTCTTCCTCTTGAAGGTCTTATGGAGTGCTTGAGCTCCTCAATGTCTCTTCCTTGTCTTTGTTGCTCCTCTCTCATGATTCTTTGATCTTCTCTAATTTCATGGAGGAGGATGGAATGTTCTTGGTGCTCCACCCTTAGTTGTCCCATGTTGGAACTCAGTTCTCCCAGGGAGGTGTTTAGTTGCTCCCAATAGTTTTGTGGAGGAAAGTGCATCCCTTGAGGTATCTCAGGGATTTCATGATGAGAGGGGTCTCTTGTTTGCTCCATCCTTTTCTTAGTGATGGGCTTGTCCTCATCAATGAGGATGTCTCCTTTTATGTCAACTCCAACTGAATAACAGAGGTGACAAATGAGATGAGGAAAGGCTAACCTTGCCAAGGTAGAGGACTTGTCCGCCACCTTATAGAGTTCTTGGGCTATAACCTCATGAACTTCTACTTCTTCTCCAATCATGATGCTATGGATCATGATGGCCCGGTCTAGAGTAACTTCAGACGGGTTGCTAGTGGGAATGATTGAGCGTTGGATAAACTCCAACCATCCTCTAGCCACGGGCTTGAGGTCATGCCTTCTTAATTGAACCGGCTTCCCTCTTGAATCTCTCTTCCATTGGGCGCTCTCTTTACAAATGTCAGTGTGGACTTGGTCCAACCTTTGATCAAAGTTGACCCTTCTTGTGTAAGGATGTTCATCTCCTTGCATCATGGGCAAGTTGAATGCCAACCTCACATTTTCCGGACTAAAATCTAAGTATTTCCCCCGAACCATTGTAAGCCAATTCTTTGGGTTCGGGTTCACACTTTGATCATGGCTCTTGGTGATCCATGCATTGGCATAGAACTCTTGAACCATTAAGATTCCGACTTGTTGAATGGGGTTGGTGAGAACTTCCCAACCTCTTCTTCGAATCTCATGTCGGATCTCCGGATATTCACTCTTTTTGAGTTTGAAAGGGACCTCGGGGATCACCTTCTTCAAGGCCACTACTTCATAGAAGTGGTCTTGATGCACCCTTGAGATGAATCTCTCCATCTCCCATGACTCGGAGGTGGAAGCTTTTCCCTTCCCTTTCCCCTTTCTAGAGGTTTCTCCGGCCTTGGATGCCATAAATGGTTATGGAAAAACAAAAAGCAATGCTTTTACCACACCAAACTTAAAAGGTTTGCTCGTCCTCGAGCAAAAGAAGAAAGAATAGAGTAGAAGAAGAAGAAAATGGAGGAGATGAAGGAGGCTATGTGGTTCGGCCAAAGGGGGAAGAAGTAGTGTTTAGGGTGTGTGAAAATGAAGGAGTGAAGATGGGTTTATATAGGGGTGAGGGGAGGGGTAGGGTTCGGCCATTATGGGTGGGTTTGGGAGGGAAAGTGATTTGAATTTTGAATGGTGAGGTAGGTGGGGTTTTATGAAGGATGGATGTGAGTGGTGAAGAGAAAGATGGGATTTGATAGGTGAAGGGTTTTTGGGGAAGAGGTATTGAGGTGATTGGTGAATGGGTGAAGAAGAAAGAGGGTGGTGGGGTTGGTGGGGATCCTGTGGGGTCCACAGATCCTGAGGTGTCAAGGAAAAGTCATCCCTGCACCAAATGGCATGCAAAAATGCGTTTTGAGCAAATTCTGGCGTTAAACGCCGGGCTGGTGCCCATTTCTGGCGTTTAACGCCAAGTGCTTGCCCATATCTGGCGTTTAACGCCAGTCTGGTGCCCCTTTCTGGCGTTAAACGCCCAGAATGGTGCCAGACTGGGCGTTAAACGCCCATCTGCTAGCCTTACTGGCGTTTAAACGCCAGTAGGTTCTTCCTCCAGGGTGTGCTATTTTTCTTCCTATTTTTCATTCTGTTTTTGCTTTTTCAATTGATTTTGTGACTTCTCATGATCATCAACCTACAGAAAACATAAAATAACAAAGGAAAATAGATAAAATATAACATTGGATTGCCTCCCAACAAGCGCTTCTTTAATGTCAGTAGCTTGACAGAGGGCTCTCATGGAGCCTCACAGATACTCAGAGCAATGTTGGAACCTCCCAACACCAAACTTAGAGTTTGACTGTGGGGGTTCAACACCAAACTTAGAGTTTGGTTGTGGCCTCCCAACACCAAACTTAGAGTTTGACTGTGGGGGCTCTGTTTGACTCTGTTTTGAGAGAAGCTCTTCAAGCTTTCTCTCCATGGTGACAGAGGGATATCCTTGAGCCTTAAACACAAAGGATTCTTCATTCACTTGAATGATTAGTTCACCTCTGTCAACATCAATCACAGCCTTTGCTGTGGCTAGGAAGGGTCTGCCAAGGATGATGGATTCATCTATGCACTTCCCAGTCTCTAGGACTATGAAATCAGCAGGGATGTAATGGTCTTCAATCTTCACCAAAACATCCTCTACAAGTCCATAAGCTTGTTTTCTTGAATTGTCTGCCATCTCTAGTGAGATTCTTGCAGCTTGTACCTCAAAGATCCCTAGCTTCTCCATTACAGAGAGAGGCATGAGGTTTACACTTGACCCTAAGTCACACAGAGCCTTCTTGAAGGTCATGGTGCCTATGGTACAAGGTATGGAGAACTTCCCAGGGTCCTGCCTCTTTTGAGGTAATTTCTGCCTAGACATGTCATCCAATTCTTTGGTGAGCAAAGGGGGTTCATCCTCCCAAGTCTCATTTCCAAATAACTTGTCGTTTAGCTTCATGATTGCTCCAAGGTATTTAGCAACTTACTCTTCAGTGACATACTCATCCTCTTCAAAGGAGGAATACTCATCAGAGCTCATGAAAGGCAGAAGTAAGTCCAATGGAATCTCTATGGTCTCATTTTGAGCCTCAGATTCCCATGGTTCCTCATTGGGGAACTCAGTGGAGGCCAGTGGACGTCCATTGAGGTCTTCCTCAGTGGCGTTCACTGCCTCTCCTTCCTCTCCAAATTCGGTCATGTTGATGGCCTTGCACTCTCCTTTTGGATTTTCTTCTGTATTGCTTGGGAGAGTACTTGGAGGGAGTTCAGTAACTTTCTTGCTCAGCTGTCCCACTTGTGCCTCCAAATTCCTAATGGAGGACCTTGTTTCAGTCATGAAACTTTGAGTGGTTTTGATTAGATCAGAGACCATGGTTGCTAAGTCAGAGTGGTTCTGCTTAGAATTCTCTGTCTGTTGCTGAGAAGATGATGGAAAAGGCTTGCCATTGCTAAACCTGTTTCTTCCACCATTATTGTTGTTGAAACCTTGTTGAGGTCTCTGTTGATCCTTCCATGAGAGATTTGGATGATTTCTCCATGAAGAATTATAGGTGTTTCCATAGGGTTCTCCCATGTAATTCACCTCTTCCATTGAAGGGTTCTCAGGATCATAAGCTTCTTCTTCAGATGAAGCATCCTTAGTACTGCTTGGTGCATTTTGCATTCCAGACAGACTTTGAGAAATCAAATTGACTTGCTGAGTCAATATTTTGTTCTGAGCCAGAATGGCATTCAGAGTATCAATCTCAAGAACTCCTTTCTTCTGATTAGTCCCATTGTTCACAGGATTCCTTTCAGAAGTGTACATGAATTGGTTATTTGCAACCATTTCAATTAGTTCTTGAGCTTCTGTAGGCGTCTTCTTCAGATGAAGAGATCCTCCAGCAGAGCTATCCAAAGACATCTTGGACAGTTCAGACAGACCATCATAGAAGATACCTATGATGCTCCATTCAGAAAGCATGTCAGAGGGGCACTTTCTGATCAATTGTTTGTATCTTTCCCAAGCTTCATAGAGGGATTCTCCTTCCTTCTGTCTGAAGGTTTGGACTTCCACTCTAAGCTTACTCAATTTTTGAGGTGGAAAGAACTTTGCCAAGAAGGCATTGACTAGCTTTTCCCAAGAGTTCAGGCTTTCTTTAGGTTGTGAATCCAACCATGTCCTAGCTTTGTCTCTTACAGCAAAAGGGAATAGCA
This sequence comes from Arachis stenosperma, assembly GCF_014773155.1. Taxonomy (NCBI): domain Eukaryota; kingdom Viridiplantae; phylum Streptophyta; class Magnoliopsida; order Fabales; family Fabaceae; genus Arachis; species Arachis stenosperma. The sequence continues at coordinate 48,670,146 of NC_080377.1, forward strand.
TTAGTCTGTAGACCTCAGGGTCAACCCCATTAGTCTTGACAGTGTCACAGATTTGCAAGAATTCAGCTAAGAACTGATGAGGATCTTCCAATGGAAGTCCATGGAACTTGCAATTCTGTTGCATTAGAGAAACTAATTGAGGCTTAAGCTCAAAGTTGTTTGCTCCAATGGCAGGGATAGAGATGCTTCTCCCATAGAAGTCGGGAGTAGGTGCAGTAAAGTCACCCAGCACCTTCCTTGCATTGTTAGCATTGTTGTTATTTTCGGCTGCCATAGGTTCTTCTTCCTTGAAGAATTCTGTTAGGTCCTCTACAGAGAGTTGCGCTTTAGCTTCTCTTAGCTTTCACTTCAAGGTCCTTTCAGGTGCAGGATCAGCCTCAACAAGAATGCTTTTGTCTTTGCTCCTGCTCATATGAAAGAGAAGAAAACCAGAAAATGTGGAATCCTCTATGTCACAGTATAAGGATTCTTTGAGGTGTCAGAGGTACAGAAAAATAGAAGAAAGAGGTAGAAGAATTCGAACTTAGTGAGATAGAGTTCGAATTGTGCATTGAGGAGGAGTGATACTCCACAAATAGAAGGATGTGAGAAGAGGGGAAGAGCTTTTTCGAAAATTAATTAAAAAGATTTTAAAAACATTTTGAAAAATTGATTGATAATTTTCGAAAATTAAAGGTGGGAAAGAAATCAAGTGTTTTTTGAAAAAGATTTTGAAAAAGATATGATTGAAAACTATTTTTGAAAAAGATGTGATTTAAAAGTTATGATTTGAAAAACAATGGTTTTTTAAAAAGATATGATTAAAAAGATATGATTTGAAAAACAATTTAAAAAGATTTGATTTTAAAAATTAATGACTTGCCTAACAAGAAAAGATATGATTCAAACATTAAACCTTTCTCAACAGAAAAGGCAACATACTTGAATTGTTCAATCAAATCATTAATTGTTAGCAAGTATCTTTGAAAAAGGAAAGAAATTAATTTTGAAAAAGATTTGATTGAAAAGATATGATTTGAAAAAGATTTGATTTTGAAAAACTTTGAAAACTTGAAAAAAAAATCTGAATTAAAAACAGAATCTTCCCTCTTGTGCCATCCTGGCGTTAAACGCCCAGAATGGTGCACATTCTGGCGTTTAACGCCCAATGCACTACCTTTTTGGGCGTTAAACGCCCAACCAGGCACCCTGGCTGGCGTTTAAACGCCAGTCTATCCTTCTTCACTGGGCGTTTTGAACGCCCAGCTTTTTCTGTGTAATTCCTCTGCTGCATGTTCTGAATCTTCAGTTCCCTGTACTATTGACTTGAAAATAGAACCAAGATCAAATAAACAATGCATGCAAGACACCAAACTTAAAATAAGACACTAGACTCAACAAGAAACATAAAATCTTTTTTTGGTTTTTTATGATTTTATAATTTTTTTGTGCTTTTTTCGAAAATTAAGTGGAAAAGAAAATAAAGGTATCAAAATTCTTAATGAGAATTCCAAGAATCATGCAATGTTAGTCTAAAGCTTCAGTCTAAAAGAATTAGACATGGATAGTCAAGCTTCAGCAGGACATTGCATTCAAGAGCTAAATTGATGAGAATCAATCAGCTTTAGTGATGATAAGATCATCACCTTGAAACACTAGAATTCATTCTTAAGAACTCTGAAAAATACCTAATCTAAGCAACAAGATGAACCGTCAGTTGTCCATACTCGAAACAATCCCCGGCAACGGTGCCAAAAACTTGGTGCACGAAATTGTGATCACTACAACTTCGCACAACTAACCAGCAAGTGCACTGGGTCGTCCAAGTAATAAACCTTACGCGAGTAAGGGTCGATCCCACGGAGATTGTTGGTATGAAGCAAGCTATGGTCACCTTGTAAATCTTAGTCAGGCAGACTCAAATGGGTATGGGTGATATACGAATAAAACATAAAGATAAAGATAGAGATACTTATGTAATTCATTGGTGAGAACTTCAGATAAGCGAATGGAGATGCTTTGTCCCTTCCGTCTCTCTGCTTTCCTACTGTCTTCATCCAATCCTTCTTACTCCTTTCCATGGCAAGTTTATGCAAGGGTTTCACCGTTGTCAGTGGCTACCTCCCATCCTCTCAGTGGAAATGTTTAACGCACCCTGTCACGGCACGGCTATCCATCTGTCGGTTCTCAATCAGGCCGGAATAGAATCCAGTGATTCTTTTGCGTCTGTCACTAACGCCCCGACCTCAGGAGTTTGAAGCACATCATAGTCATTCAATCATTGAATCCTACTCAGAATACCACAGACAAGGTTAGACCTTCCGGATTCTGTTGAATGCCGCCATCAGTTCTTGCCTATAACACGAAGACTCTGATCTCACGAAATGGCTGGCTCGGTTGTCAGGCGAGCGTTCGGTTGTCAGGCGAGCGTTCGGTTGTCAGGCAATCAACCATGCGTCGTGTATCAGGAATCCAAGAGATATTCACCCAATCTAAGGTAGAACGGAGGTGGTTGTCAGTCACACGTTCATAGGTGAGAATGATGATAAGTGTCACGGATCATCACATTCATCAAGTTGAAGAACAAGTGATATCTTGGAACAAGAACAAGCGGAATTGAATAGAAGAACAATAGTAATTGCATTAATGCTCGAGGTACAGCAGAGCTCCACACCTTAATCTATGGTGTGTAGAAACTCCACCGTTGAAAATACATAAGAACAAGGTCTAGGCATGGCCGAATGGCCAGCCTCCCAAAGAGGGTTCAATCATAAAAACATGATCAAAAGATCCTAAGATTGAAAGATGAAAATACAATAGTAAAAGGTCCTATTTATAGAGAACTAGTAGCTTAAGAATGAGTAAATGACATAAAAATCCACTTCCGGGCCCACTTGGTGTGTGCTTGGGTTGAGCAATGAAGCATTTTCGTGTAGAGACTCTTCTTGGAGTTAAACGCCAGCTTTTGTGCCAGTTTGGGCGTTTAACTCCCACTTTGGTGCCAGTTCTGGCGTTTAACGCTGGGAAATCTGAAGGTGACTTTGAACGCCGGTTCGGGCCATCAAATCTTGGGCAAAGTATGGACTGTCATATATTTCTGGAAAGCCCAGGATGTCTATTTTCCAACGCCGTTGAGAGCGCGCCAATTGGGCTTCTGTAGCTCCAGAAAATCCACTTCGAGTGCAGGGAGGTCAGAATCCAACAGCATCTGCAGTCCTTTTCAGTCTCTGAATCAGATTTTTGCTCAGGTCCCTCAATTTCAGCCAGAAAATACCTGAAATCACAGAAAAACACAAAACTCATAGTAAAGTCCAGAAAAGTGAATTTTAACTAAAAACTAATAAAAAGTATACTAAAAACTAACTAAAACTACTAAAAACATACTAAAAACAATGCCAAAAAGCGTATAAATTATCCGCTCATCAACCTCGCAGTGGGAAATCGGGCAATAGCCTCAGTACTGGTCCGAGAAGACAACAGTGGGCAACAACCTATATATTTTATCAGCAAAGCGTTACAAGGGTCCGAGCAGAACTACCAGAAAATAGAAAAGTTCGCTTACGCTCTCATAATAACATCTCGACGACTTCACCCATATTTCCAGTCTCACACCATTAAAATTCGGACTAACCAACCCATAAAAGGAATCTTACAGAAAACAGACTTGGCAGGCAAAATTTTGCAATGGGCAGTCGAGTTGTCTGAATTCGACCTTCAATACGAAGCTCGGACGGCCATCAAATCTCAATATCTGGCCGACTTCATTGCGGAATTTACGGGTACACCAGAAATCCCCACATAATGGAATCTATACGTGGACAGCTCCTCAAATAAAACGGAAAGTGGCACAGGCGTAATAATTGAAAGCGACCAGGGGACCCAGATCGAACTCTCCCTCAAATTTGGGTTCCCTGCCTCAAACAATCAAGCAGAATATGAGGCACTACTAGCTAGTTTGAAGCTGGCTAGGGAGGTTGGAGCTCAAAAACTTATCATCTTCAGCGATTCACAGGTAGTCACTTCACAAATAATAGGCAGCTACCAAGCTAAAGATCCCACTATGAAAAAGTACCTGGACAAAACCAGGGAACAGCTCAGACAACTTGGAGAGATATCCTGAGAACAGAATGCCCGGGCCGATGCACTCTCAAAACTAGCCAGCACCAAACCAGGAGGCAACAATAGAAGCTTTATCCAAGAAATTCTACAGAAGCCATCAATCTCAGAAGAAGAAAAGGTCCTAGCCATAACAGGTCGCGATCAGGGATGGATGACCCCCATAATTAATTACCTCACAACAGAAGCCCTCCCTACAGATGAGAAAGAGGCAAAAAGGTTAAAACGAGAAGCACAATATTATACCATCATAAATATACAAAAGAGGGATTTTAACACCATTGCTAAAATGCGTGCCGACTTCCAACACTAAAGATATCTTAGAAGAAGTACACAGTGGCATTTGTGGCAATCACCTCGGAGCGCAAGCACTCGCCAAAAAAGTACTACGGGCAGGATTCTATTGGCCAACCCTACAAAAAGAGGCCATAGAATTCGTAAGGACATGTTCGCCATGTCAAAAGAATGCCAACTTCCACACTGCTCTGCCAGAGGAACTCATCAGCGTAACCTCACCTTGGCCATTCGCAAAATGGGGACTCGATCTCCTCGGACCTTTTCCTCAAGGATTAGGACAAGTCAAATTTCTCATAGTAGGAATAGACTACTTCACAAAATGGATCGAGGCAGAACCCCTAGCCAATGTCATAGCTCAAAGAAGTTGGAAATTCCTGTATAGAAACATCGTCACAAGGTTCGGAGTTCCATACTCCATCACTACAGACAATGGTACCCAGTTCACAGACGCAGGCTTCAGAAAACTAGCGGCCGACCTGAATATAAAACAACAATTCACCTCTGTTGAGCACCCCCAAGTCAATGGGCAAGCCGAAGCTGCTAACAAAGTTATATTAGCAGGGATAAAACGGAGATTACAAGATGCAAAGGGAGCCTGGGCTGAGGAGCTCCCACAAGTCATATGGGCGTACCGAACGACTCCACATTCCACGACAAAAGAGTCACCCTTCCGATTAGCTTACGGAATGGAGGCAATGATTCCAGTAGAGGTCGAAGAAAGATCACCCAGAGTAATCCATTTTAGCAAAAAAGTCAATTCCCAACTTCAAAGGGAAGAGCTCGACTTACTTCCAGAAATCCAAGAGAAAGCTCGGATAAGGGAAGAGGCGCTGAAAAGACGAATGGCCTCCAGATACAACCGAAAATTAATACAACGGGCCTTTATTGAAAACGATCTTGTCCTAATTTAAAATGATATAAGAACAACTCGACCTAGAGAAGGAAAGCTGGCAGCAAACTGGAAAGGACCCTTCTGTGTCATAGAAGTATTGGGAAAGGGCTACTACAAACTTTCCGAACTCGACGGGCGAGAGCTTCCTAGATCATGGCACGCCTGCAACCTAAGAAGGTACCATAGCTAGGAGTGATAAAAGATTTTGGACAAGGTGCACTCTTTTTCCTGAAAGGTTTTTTAACGAGGCGCCCCGCCAAGACCTACGAATCACCCGACTTAGGAAATTAATTCCTCATGTATATTTGCATTTTCTTTTAATAAAATTTTTCCTGATTCTCTACAAACGCTCAAGTCGTATTATTCTAAAAACATTCATTGCCCGATTGTAAAGCTACAGATCGACAGAAAGTGAAAACCAAATTCACTACGCGATCACGATAAAAACGAGGGCTAAAAACCCAAATTCTACAAAATCGGCAATGATGAAAACAAGAATAATACAAGAAGTTATAGAAAGTGATCCATAGAAAGGACCTGACGAGGTCTTAATAAAGTGGATTGCTATAAAATAACTTAAAGGTTGGCCGACACGAAGAGTCGGACCAACCACAACAAACCAAGTTATAAGTAAAGCCTTGGAAAGAGGTCTGGCCAACCCTATAAAAGGGGATTACTATAACTTCGAAGAGCCCGACATGAGGAAGTCAGACTCCTACAAAAAAGTTACAAAAAATAATCCTTGAAAGAGACCTGAACAAGGTCCAAAAAAGAGGATTATCAAGTAACTCGACAGGGCCCGACGTGACAAAGTCGGCCCGGAAAGATAAAGTTACAAAAGATAAATCCCTGAAAGAGACCTGAAAAAGTCCAAAAAAGAGGTATATCAAGTAACTCGATAGGGCCAGACGTGACAAAGTCGGCCCGGAAAGATAAAGTTACAAAAGATAAATCCCTGAAAGAGACCTGAACAAGGTCCAAGAAAGAGGATTATCAAGTAACTCGACAAAAGCTCGACATGACAAAGTCGGCCTGGAAAGATAAAGTTACAAAAGATAAATCCCTGAAAGAGACCTGAACAAGGTCCAAGAAAGAGGATTATCAAGTAACTCGACAAAAACCCGACATGACGAAGTCGGCCCGGAAAGAGAAAGTTACAAAAGATAAATCCCTGAAAGAGACCTGAACAAGGTCCAAGAAAGAGGATTATCAAGTAACTCGTCAAAAGCCCGACATGACGAAATCGGTCCAAGATACAAAGCTACGAAGGTAATCCTTGAAAGAGACATGAACAAAGTCCCAGAAAAAGAATTACCGAGTAATTTGACCGGAATCGACCTGATAAAGCTACCCTTGGAAGAGACCTTGAGTAAGGTCCAAAAAGGAGGGCTACAAAACAAATCAAAAACCAAGTTCGGCAATATCAGTATTACGATAAACAACAGTTTAAGATTGATAAGAGCAGCATCAGGCCAAAGGATCAAGTTAATCATGTCAGATAAAAACCTACGAAGGTGCCAAGACGAGTGCAAAGCAGACAGGATATAAAAACTACTAAATTATAATAGCAAAGCTTCAGAGGCCACCCAAATCAGCCCAGAAAGCTTGAAAGTCACTTTGTTTTTCAAAACAAAGTTGCTAAACAAGCAATAGAAAGTATCAACAGTCAACAAAACACCATTTACAAAATAAAAAAGTTCAAAGACCACAGGCCGGACTACACACAAATTCATCAGAAATAATCAAAGAGAGTCCAAAGGTTTCCCAGTAGCAGCATCCCGGGGTGAGGTTCAATCTCATCATCGGGATCATCCGAGACAATCTTGCCATCCTTTACTACGTTATCAAGACTAACGAGAGTCAAATTGGCATCAGGGGCAACAATCTGGAACTGCTCCATCAAGTTCTCATAGGCAACAGTCACGCTGCCCACAAGGTGACCCTGGAGCTCGGCATAATTAACCCGAGAAGTTTCTAAGTCATCTCGGAGATGCACAAACTCCCTATAAGCTAAGACATAGCTATCCTTGTGCTTCAACGCCATGTCCTCAGCCAACTTCAAGGAAGCCGCCAAGGCGATAGAGCTAGCCTTCTCACCCTCCAGTTCCTTTTCTACCTTCGCCAACTTCACCTCTAATTCCTCCTTCAGACCCTTGTTTCGATCAAACTCCGATTTAGCCTCTTCCATGAAAGACTTCGTAGTATGAATCGGGATACCCTAAACAGTTCAGAAAATAGCCGCACCCATATGTGCCATCTTCACACTGTTTCTGGTAATAAAGTCTAAATGCTGAAGAAGGGACACATCATCCATAGAATGCGCACCGTAAGGGGCAACTTGCTGGTCGACAAACTCGACAGCATCAAAATCCGGGGCATCCAGGTTAAAGGGCTCATTTGTTTTCTTCTTTTTTGAGGAAGGAGCACCAGAAGCAGCAGTAGAAGTTTGTGGAGGATCTAACAGGCGAACCCGAGGAGTAGGGATCACCCTCCTTTGCCCAGGGAAACCTGGTACAGGCGGTTTCATGGTGGTTTGAGAAGATCCCTCCCCTGCCGCCTTGACCGAGATGTTTTGTGCAGCGACTACCTTCCTGGCTTTTTTGAAAGCCTTCATGGAGTCGGTATTTTTTGACATTTCTGAAAAACAGAAAAAACAGAATCAGCAAATAAAAGTCATGGATCACAGGGATAAAATAGAATAAAAAAGCACGTCAGTCAATACCCAACACTTTTCAGACCAAAGAGGGGTCCCCCAGAAATTTCTTAGTATCCAGATGCAGAGGCTCCCCCCAAATATCCTCCAATACGCTCACAAATGCCTGTTCGACCCCGTCCAATATCTCCCAAGTATACCGAGACACTATGACATTCTTTTGCCACTCAAGAGGAAAAGCAGGTTCATCATTTTCATCAAGAAAAAAGGGGCGAACCCCCTCGACAGCTCAAACTTTAAAGAAATAGTTTTTAAAATCCTTAAAGGACTCATCATAGATGGCAAAGACCTTGCGCCCTTGGGTAGATCTAAAGGAAACCCAAGAAGCTTTCTTTTTTGAAGAGGCCCCAGGCTTGGCCGAAACAAACAAATAGAGGAAAAGAGTTAGAGAAGGCTTGATGCCTAACTCTTGACACAGCAGCTGAAAAATTTTTATAAAGCCCCACGAATTGGGATGAATCTGGGATGGAGCAATGTTACAAGACCACAACAAGTTGGTCTCAAAAGCGGAAAAAGGAAAAGTAATGTCCAACAGACTAAAGAAGTATTCCTAAGCATAAAAGTAGGGACGCTCCCCCTCAACAGAAGTAGGAAAACAAACTCTCTCATTGGAATCAAGCGCTACCAGCTCGTAATTCCCTTCCTGGGCACCACTACCACAGACCCTATGGTGTTTTCGCAGCTCTCTACAGAAGTCAGAATCCACCACTGAAAGACATAGAAGAACCATGGAATCTACCCAATCGGCCATGCCCTCAGGGACTCGGGAAGACGTCTCAACAATATTCTTGCGAGAAGCCATAAGACCAACTAGTCCTACAATAAAGAAAAGAATATCGGATTACTAAAACACATCTCGGACAGCAGCAAAACAACTCGACCACACAACCCAGTACATTACAAGCAACAAAAGGAGTCCGCAGGATTTACGTTGAAAATCCTGGGGCACCATTTGGGGGCAAGCCACAATACAAGAACCCAAGGAGATTTACAAGATTCACACCCCAGCAACAACGTTCCAGAAACAACAACCAAAGCAGAAATCATCAAACAAAACATCGTCTTCACCAAAAGAGAAACTACCAACAGAACCTATAACCACTAAAAGAACAACCTTTTTCAAGCAGCGGCAACATGCAAAACCCTAGAAACACTAAACAGAAGGGCAAAAAGAGGACCAGAGCATGTACATCACAGCGGCAGTCAAGCATGGCAATACGAAAAGATTCAGGCTTTCCAACATAGATACAGGCAAAATCGAAACTCTATTGAAGAATCACATTCCAAAGCAAATAAAGAACCAACCTGGAGAAAAAAGCAAACGTCGCAGAAATGAGAAGATCACACAACCTGAAAAGGAAAAGAATGTAGAAGAAGGTTGAAGACGAGGAGGCCAGAAATCTCCGTCGAAAGCACTTACGATCGCCAAACAAACATCGCAAGAAGAAACACCAAGGAACGTAAATTTTCAGAAGAAAACAGAAGGAGAGGAGAAAAAGGGAAGTCACAGCAAAAGCAAGAGAGGAGAAAAACATTTTTTGAGGGTAAATTTCAAGATAAAAGCCAAGAAAAATAGAGCATCAAAAACCAATTAATGGGGCATTAAAAATCCTCGTACGTTCCCAAGGCCAGGATGCTAATCCAAAAGCGCGCATTTTCAAAAGGAGGCGAAACGTTTTGCATTCAAAAAGGAACCCTACAAAGGCAAAGTTGACAAAATGCTCGAGTTCGGCTTCACCTGAGAAGGTTCGAAGTCCTAAAACTAAGACTCGACCCCCAAATAAAGACCAAGCTCGAGCGGGCACTGTTCATACCCTGGGTCAAAGCTATCCGACCCGGGATGTTCTACAGATAAAGCGACCGACCTCTTCAGGTCAAGATGACCCGACCTCTTCTCAAAGAGCTCGGCCAAGACACAAGAAGGCCCAATAAAGGGCCCAAACAGAGGAACACGTCCCGAATCCACGGGCAGCCCAAAGCCCGTAGAGATAAAGGCGGTTCCCTTGAAAATAAGATGACCTCACTCAAAGATAAGATAAAATAAGATAACTATCTTATCTCCAGAAAGGTCACTCCACGCTATTATAAATACACTGGAGCACCCAGGTATAACTCATATTCTGATTCTACTCAATACCTGCTTAATACCCTTGCTAACTTAAGTATCGGAGTCCCTTGCAGGTACCCCCCACCCTCCAGGGACGAAGGATCAGCATCATCACCAAGTCCAACGAGTCGGACACACCAAACTCCGACCACCATCATCAAATCGGACTCCGCAGCAACGACCAGCATAGAAGATCTCGTCCGAAATCGACCTCTAGTTTCAGGTAACCCTCGGAACAATGTTGTCTCAAAGTTGCTTCACAGTTCATTAATATATAAACAAGATTTAATGTACATCAAGTTACTAATAACTAACTACTCTACTTGCTTCATAGTTATTGTAGTTAAGCAAATTAATAACAATGCTCTATTATGGTAAGGTTATATATAGAATCCCAAACTGAGAGACAAAACCTGGTGGCTTCGCCGCACATTATTATTTTGTGTACTTAGGTAATATATATATAGCTTCCAAACTTTTCTAATTAATTACACGGAGCATACATATAAGCTAAACTATTATATATAGGAATCTTTGCCAACAACTTATTTCAGCTGCAAAAAGAGTATTAATTCTTTCTTTTGTGTTACACCGTATGTATAAATTGCAATACGGATAAAGAAAGAGGTAGAAAATATAACACATGGGACGAGAGATTGGGAGCTTAGAGAGAAATTAAAGGCATTTAATAAAGAAAGGGCCAAACACAAAACACAAAATGCAGAATTTTAAAATAAGTATTTTTTTAATTTTTTTTTTCACTTACTATTTTACCCTGCCGTCACTCTTCCTCTTCCTCTTTTTCTCTTAGTCTAATTTTATTTTACTTAAGAATGAGCAAAATTTTAAGTTTAGTGTTGTCGCTCCACTAATTTTTTTATTTTTTATCCATGGCAACAGTTGACCTCTTTAGAGGACCTTATGGAGCACCGCCTTAGCAGGGAGATGACCACCATGATGACTGAGGTGGTTGAGTTCCTTTTTCCATTCTTATTTTCATTCCCTTATTATTATGTTATTTTCCTATTTTCTATTTGATTTTTAGTGTCCTTTGCATGGGCCTGAGTCAATTTTAGTTTTTCTAGTTCATCTTAGTTTTTTTTTAGTTATTTTAGTTTTATTTCAATCCTAATATGTCTCATGTATCACTATCTGAGCTTGAATTCAAAAAAAAAGGAAGAGAAAAGTGGTGTAATGCAAGTGTTATTGAGCTTAAATTTATAATTATTTGTCAAATTGTATGTGGTGGTATTTATCTATGATTGTGACTACATGAAAAGAATAGTGCATGAATGACTCTGGAAACAAGGAGATGTTACTTCATGATAAACAGGAACTTAGAAAAGTGTTATGAGCTCTCCAAGAGATAAACAAGAAATTAATCCTTGAAGCAAAAGAAACAACAATAAAAGAATAAGAAAAAGCAAGGCTCAAGGCTCTGAGCATCAATGGCTAGGATCAAAAGCTCAAACGAGTTATTTTCCTAGCTATATGCTTGTGGTGTGAATGTGTCAATAAATCTTGAGACAGAACACTTAGAGTCAAAGTCAAACGCAATTTTGGAGAAGCCAAAGGCTCTGAACACCACTGATTGGGAAGAATCTAAAGAAAAATAATAAAAGCTCAAAGAGTTTCCCAATTAAGTGCTTATGGTATTTCGGTGTTGAGCAAAGCTTGAGATAAAACATTTAGACACGACTAGGCTCAAGGTGCAAAGCACCTAAGAAAAAAAGAAAAATGTTGTGTTCAAGAATCAATCAAGAGTTAAAAGAGAGATAGAGAGAGTGTGTTCATAACATCATTCGGGTTCTAGTTTTGTATGACATTGATATCACCAAGTTTTCAAGAGAAAGAGAGATGCCAAAACTGTTCATAATCACAGTGTCATTAACCCCATTTAGAGGATAGAAATGAGCTTGATTGATAGCTCAACTCTTAAGCAAACCCACATCTCAAATTTCTATTATTTATGTTGCTTGAGGACAAGCAACAATTCAAGTTTGGTATTGTGATGTGTGAGCATCTTTCTTATCTTTTCTTAGTAATTTGCATGTGGATTTGCTATATTATTCTGATATTTAGGTATTTTAAGCCACCATGAATGTTATTTTTAGTTGTTTTGCAATTTGATTTATTACAGGTGGCATTCGGGCGAGTTTGGCAAAGTGCAATTCGTGGATGCTGTCAACCCTGACTGCTTCACACTCTAACGAGCATAACTTGATTTATAGGTCCAATTGGCATGGTTTTAAAGGTATTGGAAAGCCAACTTCTAGAGCTTTCCAATAATATATAATAGTCTATGCTTACTTGCTGGATTTGGAGCAGAAGGCGGCGCCAAACGCCACAAGCACAAGTATGGCGCCATGATCTTCAAGTTTGGTGCCATGCGAACCCAAGCCCTCAAGCCAAACGCCACTCTCACCAAGTTTCGTGCCACTCAAGGACTTTCGAGGCAAACTCCCGAATTCTTAAGGCAAACACCATGTGCATCCCAAGCTTCTTAAGTACAGCACTTGGATTTCCAAGTATGGCGCCACCAACTGCACCCAGGGTGTGGTCCCGCATGTATTTAAATTATATTTTAATTTATTTTTAATTATAAAAAAGATTAATTAGGTTTCTGAATTTAATTTCTAAATCAATTGGGTTAGATATAAAAGGAGAAAAGATAAAGCCCTTCGAGTCTCTCTCTTCTTCTTCTCCTATTTTTCACACTTTACACTTTTCTCTGCTAGGGTTTTCTACACCATGAGCAACTAAACCTCCATTGTTAAGGTTAGGAGCTCTGTTTATTTGGATGGATTAATAAATATTATTTTCTACTTTTGATTTATGCAATGATTTACATTCAATAATTAGTTTCGTTCTTCATCCTAAAGATTAGAGTATATTGAAAAATAACTCTTTTCTAACTTGAATTCTTGTTGACTCTTGGAAAAGTGATCTCACCTACATAATTGCTTAAAATTTAATTCTCATAAATCTCTAACTATCTGGACTTAATGTGATACGTGACATATAATCATATCATCTTTGGATTGTTAGGGTTTTGTGTGGCTTATAAACTAGGATTTGAACCTAAAGTTTCTAATTAGATTAAGTGACCAAGAAATTGGCAGTTAATTGAGTTATATAAGGATAAAATTCCCAAGGAATTGGAGTCTAATCACTTAAAGTTTGCTGTGAATTGAATATTTGCATAATCAAAGAAGTTAATAAGAATTGTTAATCCTAAAATCTGAACATCTCCAAAGCCTTAACTACTTTCTCACATGCTTTTCACAACCAATTTACTGTTTGCTTTCTTAAACTTTTCTGAATTTTTGTTTAATGCAATTTGAACTTAAAACACTCCTTTTTGCTTGTCTGACTAAGTAAATCACTCAACTATTGTTGCCTGGTGGTGCACGAAATTGCAATCACACTTTTGCAATCCCGCACAACTAACCAGCAAGTGCACTGGGTCGTCCAAGTAATACCTTACGTGAGTAAGGGTCGATCCCACGGAGATTGTCGGCTTGAAGCAAGCTATGGTTATCTTGTAAATCTTAGTCAGGATATCAGAAATTATCTGGATTGATTGTGAAAAGCAAAAGAACATGAAATAAGTACTTGTTTTGCAGTAATGGAGAATAGGTTGAGGTTTTGGAGATGCTCCATCTTCTGAATCTCTGCTTTCCTACTGTCTTCTTCTTCAAGCACGCAAGGCTCCTTCCATGGCAAGCTGTATGTAGGGTTTCACCGTTGTCAATGGCTACCTCCCATCCTCTCAGTGAAAATGTTCAACGCACCCTGTCACGGCACGGCTATCCATCTGTCAGTTCTCAATCAGGCCGGAATAGAATCCAGTGATTCTTTTGCGTCTGTCACTAACGCCCCGCCTTCAGGAGTTTGAAGCTCGTCACAGTCATTCAATCATTGAATCCTACTCAGAATACCACAGACAAGGTTTAGACCTTCCGGATTCTCTTGAATGCCGCCATCAGTTCTAGCTTATACCACGAAGATTCCGGTTAAAGAATCCAAGAGATATCTACTTAATCTAAGGTAGAACGGAGGTGGTTGTCAGGCACACGTTCATAGTTGAGAATGATGATGAGTGTCACGGATCATCACATTCATCCGGTTTAAGAACAAGTAATATCTTAGAATGGAAGCAAGCATGATTGAATGAGAAACAGTAGTAATTGCATTAATCCATCAAGACACAGCAGAGCTCCTCACCCCCAACCATGGGGTTTAGAGACTCATGCCGTGGAAGGTACACAAAGAAACGTGTAAAGTGTCATGAGGTACAGATACAATGTCAAAAGATCCTATTAATAGTGAACTAGTTACCTAAGGTTTACAGAAATGAGTAAATGACAGAAAAATCCACTTCCGGGCCCACTTGGTGTGTGCTTGGGCTGAGCATTGAAGTATTTTCGTGTAGAGGCTCTTTCTGGAGTTAAACGCCAGCTTTTATGCCAGTTTGGGCGTTTAACTCCAAGTTTTATGCCAGTTCCAGCGTTAAACGCTGGAAATTCTGAAGCTGATTTGCAACGCCGGTATGGGCCATCAAATCTCGGGCAAAGTATGGACTATTATACATTGCTGGAAAGCCCAGGATGTCTACTTTCCAACGCCGTTGAGAGCGCGCCAATTGGGCTTCTGTAGCTCCAGAAAATCCACTTCGAGTGCAGGGAGGTCAGAATCCAACAGCATCTGCAGTCCTTTTCAGCCTCCAAATCAGATTTTTGCTCAGATCCCTCAATTTCGGCCAGAAAATACCTGAAATCACAGAAAAACACACAAACCCATAGTAAAGTCCAGAAAAGTGAATTTTAACTAAAAACTAATAAAAATATACTAAAAACATACTAAAAACAATGCCAAAAAGCGTATAAATTATCCGCTCATCACCTGGTCCATCAATCCTCGTGGGATCGACCCTCACTCACCTGAGGTATTACTTGGTATGACCCGGTGCACTTTCTGATTTAGTTGTGGTTTTTAAAATCTGCACCAGTGATTTTATTCATCGATATCATACAAGGTAAGTGGTTGCTTTTTAATTTGAATAAATAGTCCTTTGGTTTGATAATTATTTCTTAATAATGTATTTCTTTTGGTTTTACACTTATATCAACTAAAAGCTATAAGGAAATTTTATCATTCTTAAAAAATGTGGTCTAAGCTGCCTAATCTCTGCACATAAATAAAACAGAAGTTCTATTGACATGGGTATCTGTTCCTACAGCAGAACAGATTCCAATTAAAGGCAAGTGTTATTATATAACTTTGTTGCATTATGTAATGCAACTAACATCCCAAGTCTGATAGAATACACTTTGATTGTATTCCATCTTATAAGTGTATTTTCTTATGATTTTTTTAAAGTATAGTTTTGATGAAATTTTGTTAGTTTATATATCGTTTCTAATGAACTTGTTATACGTGAACAGATTATTTGCCCATCTCAAGTAGTAGGGTTATCGTGTAGCTCAGACACCCCAAAGTCAAGGACCAAAAACTTCTTGATTCAGTTCTTTACTTTTATTTTGAGAATTTTTAGCAAGCTACATTAATTTACATTATTTTGGCTTATGCATATTAAAAGAGAAGAAGAACATGCCTAGCATTGTATGCGCAAATCTTCACAAGGTACCAGTGCGTATTGTAAGTTTGGATTTTGCGTCACCCTCTTTTGTCCTGTGTTCTTCACAAGAACAAAAACAAAACAAAAGAGTAAATTGAAACCAAATCAAGAAAAAATGTATAAGGTGAATCAAATTGAAATTTGAAACCAAAAAGAAACTAAAACAAAATTGAAAGGGAGATTTTCTAGATACTAATAATCTGAACCAAGATTAGAGGGAGGAGGGAGCAGATCAGCGATGGACCCACCAGCAAGGGGAAGCACGACGCAACTGGTACTGACAGGCAGAGCTACATGGCGGCAATGATTCATGCATAGAGGTTTGTTTCATACCTCTGTTCCCACTTCTATTCTCGCAAAAATGATAGATTTGCATTGGTTTTTACTGAATAGCCACTGTCTAGGGCAGATTTGTAGCTGAAGCCAAACCGCAGCTCGAGGATGACTTTTGCCAATTTGCGTCAAATTGGAGCACGGACGCTAATTTCCGGCCGCTAGTATCAGTGTATCTTGTGTGTCTCTTGCATAGATATAAAATCTAAATCAAAAAGCCTAAACAGTGAAAGAAACCAACTAATGGGTCAGTTTAATTTGATCAGCTAGATCAATAAATATAGGTAATGAAATTTTAATTATTCAATATTAGTAATTTTTAAAAAAATTATATTTTAAATCTTCATTTTTTAAAAAATTTAGAATTTAAATATAATTTAATAAAATTAGCTGAGATTAACAGTAAAATAGTTTAATCCCTAGTTGAACTCGTATCAAAATTTGTACAACAAAAATATTCATAATTTGATTCTTGTTATGTTTAAAATGAAAAAGAAAAAATCTAGCAATACATAAAAAAAATTTTATAAATTAATTCTTTAAGCTGAAACGAATCTAGACCTAAGAAGACTCACTCTTATGTGTGAGATGTGTTAAATACATTATATACTTTTAGATGCTTAATAATTTAGTCTTTCAAAATAAATAATTGAAAAAATAACTATTTATACCCAAAAACTTTATCAATACTGACAAAAGTACCAATCAAAGAGTAAAATTAACGTTGTACCCGTTAAAGATGGATTCCGTACAACAAAAAAAATCTAAACCCTAATTTTTGTTGACTTTTTAATAAAATTTTCAAATTATCCTCACCCTTTATCTTCAACCTCACCTCTATTCCCTCTCCTCTTTCCCAAATCCCCCGTTTTCCAACACCTCCGTCAATGCTTTCATCAAATATTGCAGCCCAAACACCCTCTCTTATTATATTGTTCACCATTATAAGATCCCTCATTTCCTTTTTCTTTTTTGTGGGCCTCTTCTGTTCGAATCCCCTCTCTTTGCTATCCCACACCTGCCACCGACCCATCTCCCTCTGACCCCTCTCAAATCTACAACAAGCCATCAACCCATCATCATTTATATCTTAAATTACTCAGTTAAATATTCTTTCTAGTTATGGATTTCAAATCTTAAGATTTTTTTTATCTTCCCAAGACCATCTCAACCTATGCAAAGACAAAATGCACGTAGGCTTCACCAAGCATGCCAAAAAGCTTGTTTTGAGAGTAGGCCGGGGGACAACCTTCCATCTTGGAAATATTGACAGTGTGGATTCTGCATCCTCAAACAGATGAAGCTTCAAATAAGCTTCCAATTTACAAGCAACAAGCTAAATAGTAATCTAATAACTTCGGAAGCATGAATGGCACTGCTGAGGCGGGGCCTTCGACGATAGTGTTCAATTTGACAATGATGTCATCTTCGGGAGGGTCATGTAGCAGCGGGGAACTATTTCGAAGGACAGCAGTAGAGGATTGCAAGCGAATGAGGTGGGCAACAGAGTATTGGGAGTGTTAGATGCAGAAGGAGGGTAGAGTTTCAGAGGTGATAGGGATGTTTGGATGGTACTTATTGTGAAAGTTTGAAATTTGGAAAAGAATAAGTGGTTGTAAAGTTGAGGTTAAAGATAAAGAGTAAGGGTAATTTGGAAAGTTTATTTAAAAGTGAACAAAGATTTAGGATTTGGGTAATTTTGTCGTATGGAACCCATCTTTGATGGGTACAACACTAGTTTCCTTCTTTGATGGGTATTTTCGTCAGTGTTTGTAATGTTCATGAGTACAAATGGTTGTTTTTTTCTAAATAATTACATAACAGCTATTTTATTTATTTTGATCCATTGATCCATGTATATATAAATGTTTGAACTAAAATTATAACAAACTTATTTGTCTATAGGAAATAACAGTAAACCTATAATAGAGTTAGAACAGGAAAATGGTAGTTAGACGGTTAACTTTTCAATTCTATTATGAATGGCAGTTAGGAATCTTTAAGTATATAGGCTATATATATGCATATCAGATAGGCTATATATATTAGTCTTATGCTTGTATTAATTATGATGAATATGATATAGTCAATAACAAATAAATTCTACACTTTCTTGAATTTTTCTCTTCTTCTTTCCCTCTGTTTTCTCTGAATCCTTTCAACTGCTCTTTCATAGTATCAAGAGCACAAGTGGCTTGATCCATGGCGATAGTGATTCCCACCACTTCTGGCAACACGTCTCTTTTCAATCTAATTGTAGACAAATTGGATGATACAAATTTTGTTACATGACAACTAACTCTATATACTATCATAGGTTAAATTTTGGAAGATCATATTATTGAAGGCAAGGAAACTCCTCAAAAATCTATCCACCAAACTTCGTCCGACCAAACTCCTTTCACATATATACCCGCAAACTTTACTCCACTACCTCCTCACCAAAGAAAATGCTGTTTTATTTTTTGTCATTGATTGGAGTAAAATATTACTGATCATGATCAACACTCCTATCTGTCATGATCCCACAAAACTCCAGCCAAAGAACTTAGAATTGATGATTGTGAAATTCAAAACTTGTGAAAGCAAAAAAAAATTTCTTAAAGAAAAAAATTCTAACAGAGAATTTGAAAAATCTTAATGGGACACTTATTTATGTAAAATTGATTATAACTATATAAGTATTGTTAAAATTAAAATTATATTTTTTATATATTTAAAATTTTTTTAATTCTAAAAATTAAAAAATATTATTAAATAACAAAATCTTTACTTTGATTTTAATAACACTTTTTAAGATATCCTAGCCACCCTAGCATACTTATCATAACATATGACACAATGATTTCCTTATGTTTCGCATCATAGCATATATCTTTAAATTACTTCAGCGTGATTTTAATTCATTGAATAATTCATTTATTGTTAATTTTTGGATTTATTTTCTTAAATATACTGCACAACAATTCAACGTATCGATAGTGTCCGAGAACATGTCCAACAATAATATTTGGTAACACTATAAAAAAAAGAGGTTTAAAATAACATTTATATTATGGCGGTTTTAAAGAACCGCCGTAATATTCGAGTATTATGGCATTTTATGATGTTGCCAAGATTAATTTACATAAAATGGTGGTTTTTGGTGATTTTGGCAGTTGAAACCGCCAATATCGAAGCACGTGGTTTTAAAAAAAGGCCCAAACAAAAGAAAATTCGAAAAGCTTGAAAAACCCAAATATCTTAAATCGAATGTGTTCCCCTAACAAAGAAAACCCTAACGCACATTGCCATCACTGTCAAACCCGAAAACGACGATTTGTGCTCTACTTCGATGACAATCTACACCAACGTCTGCTCAGATGACGATCTACTCCAGCGACTGCTCCGGCGACGATTTTCTCGGCATTCTCTTTTGACGAGATTCTGTGCTATCAACTGAAATGCTCTCTCTAACGATGACTTTCTCTTGCAATGTTCTCCTCTGGCAGTGCATTCTCCTCTGGCGGCGCGTTCTCCTCCTTCAGTGAGCTTCTATGATTTGGCTTCGATATGAAGATTTGTTGCTGTTCATCTCATCGCCGCCATTCATCTTTGGGCCACCGCAAGCAACACCGTTATCGCTACCTTCTATAATATGGTTTTCAATATGGCTCATCTCCTTGCCATCTCTATCACTTCTAATAGGTAACTCTTCATTCTGTTATATCTACTTCATGCTCTAGTAGGAAGAAACAAAGAATGCTGGTTCTATTTTTATTATTATGTATTTTAACTTTCATTGACATTTTATGATGTTGTTGTTGTTGTTGTTAGCTGTTACTGCTGCATTTTCTGTTGTGTTGTTGTTTTTTTGCTTCTGATTTTATTTAGTTTGAGACCTAATCTGTTTTATTGAACTGATTAATCTGCATCATTTGTCCAAAATTAGTATAAAATATGGTGTGTGTATGTATTTTCTAATGTAAGTGTTTGAATGATGGTTAAATGAAATAATGAAGAGACATAAAGCACTGGTAATATGTTCCACGAATGTTGTGTTGATGTTTCATTGATGTAAGTGTGTGTATTTTGGATTTCAATTTTTAATTTTCTTGCTGATGCAGAAGTACATAAAGTAGAACAATGACGTCGTTCTCTATGCACTCTGCATGGATATCAATTTCTTTCACTTCTCTACATTCTTTTCTCTGTGCACCTTATTACTTCATCACTTCTTTTCTCTGGGCACCTTATTATCATTGTGCAAATGCTTACGTGTTGTTATATTAAGTTTACTTTCTCGCTGTTTGAATATTTGTTTTGCTTCTAAGTTCATAGGAACCACTAATTCTTGCTTTGTTTTGGATTGCCGTTCCTTTTGTTCATTTTGGTTATTACTGATGATTTTGTTCCTTACAACTGCAGTTCATCTGAATTTTGATCGTTAAGATTATTTATAGTCTTCTAGGATGCATTTTTCTTTTTTTTTATTTGATTCTCTTGTTGTTGACTTTGTTTTCACCAAAAACACAACTGAATTTTGTAGGCATTAAGTTAAATTTAATTCTGCCACAATTTCAGATCAGTTGGCTACAACAACTTCTTCTGTGGTTTTGTAAAACTCATTGGAGGACAAGAGTTGCCATAGATGTCATAGATGTCATAATTAAGATAATTCGCCATAGTGGCGATGAGACTTGATTTGCTAGTCCCTGGAGGACCATACAGTAGGTAGCATCTTTTCCAAGTTTTCCCAATCCTCTTATAAAACTCTTTCTCATTCACAAATGTTTTCCAAATTATCAACTATCTCCTTCTTGAGTTCATCATCAATTGCAAGTGTCTTGAAACTCATGGGGTGACAAAACTTGACTTCTCCAACCCAATAATGATCGTAGTCAATTCTGTGAAGCTTCAAAGCTATATTCCCTTCTCTAATAGCCTTTGCTCTTTCCAACACAAAGGGCGAATATGAATTGAAGATCTTATCTCTGTGTTTCATGTGAAAGGTGAGTTCATAGGATCTTATATCTGATTTTAAAGAATCATTGATATTATCAGGGTGTATCTCTAGCATATAGCAATTGTGATTTCATTACATCTGGGACTATGAATAAGGATGACCTTGTTGTAAAGACGAAATAAATTTAGGAAAAAATGAGGAACTCAACTTGAAATGTGTTATTAATGCATTTTCTGCTTCATGTTGCTCTTTATTTGTATAATATTATGTGATGGTCTATATGGTTTTTTGAATTGTTGATGCTTGGAGTCCAAACTTATGTTCTATTCCTCATTCCCTTGAATGAATGTAGGAAGAAGGAATCAATTTGGTGAGCACTCTCATTGCTTCTTCAAGCTACCATAGATTGAAAAATTCAATGGCCAAATTCATTGTTCCACTACTTAGTAAGCTGTATCTTTAATATACTCCTGATCGTAATTATTTGTGCTTATATGTATAGAATTCTTATGCATATAATTCGATATTATATTGCATTTTTAATCTATTACTTTAACATAGTCTGGTATCTGTTAACTATCTTTTTTCTTCGGTATTGAATCTCTCAAGTATATTTAAACTTGAGCTACTTTTGTGTCATGATAGTTGGTGCGCGAAATCGTGATCACTACAACTTCGCACAACTAACCAGCAAGTGCACTGGGTCGTCCAAGTAATAAACCTTACGCGAGTAAGGGTCGATCCCACGGAGATTGTTGGTATGAAGCAAGCTATGGTCACCTTGTAAATCTTAGTCAGGCAGACTCAAATGGGTATAGATGATGAATAAAACATAAAAATAAAGATAGAGATACTTATGCATATCATTGGTGAGAGCTTCAGATAAGCGTATGAAGATGCTTGGTCCCTTCCGTCTCTCTGCTTTCCTACTGTCTTCATCCAATCCTTCTTACTCCTTTCCACGGCAAGCTTATGCAAGGGTTTCACCGTTGTCAGTGGCTACCTCCCATCCTCTCAGTGGAAATGTTCAACGCACCCTGTCACGGCACGGCTATCCAGCTGTCGGTTCTCGATCGGGCCGGAATAGAATCCAGTGATTCTTTTGCGTCTGTCACTAACGCCCCGCCCTCAGGAGTTTGAAGCACGTCACAGTCATTCAATCATTGAATCCTACTCAGAATACCACAGACAAGGTTAGACCTTCCGGATTCTCTTGAATGCCGCCATCAGTTCTTGCCTATACCACGAAGACCCTGATCTCACGGAATGGCTGGCTCGTTTGTCAGGCGAGCACTCGATTGTCAGGCGATCAACCATGCATCGTGTATCAGGAATCCAAGAGATATTCACCCAATCTAAGGTAGAACGGAGGTGGTTGTCAGGCACACGTTCATAGATGAGAATGATGATGAGTGTCATGGATCATCACATTCATCAAGTTGAAGAACAAGTGATATCTTGGAACAAGAACAAGCGGAATTGAATAGAAGAACAATAGTAATTGCATTGATACTCGAGGTACAGCAGAGCTCCAAACCTTAATCTATGGTGTGTAGAAACTCCACCGTTGAAAATACATAAGAACAAGAGTGATCATTGGCTTCGGTCCCAGAGAGGGAACCAGAAGAACCAAGATGAAAATACAATAGTCAAAGGTCCTACTTATAGGGAACTAGTAGCTTAAGAATTACAAAGATGAGTAAATGACATAAAAATCCACTTCCGGGCCCACTTGGTGTGTGCTTGGGCTGAGCAATGAAGCATTTTCGTGTAGAGACTCTTCTTGGAGTTAAACCCCAGCTTTTATGCCAGTTTGGGCGTTTAACTCTTGGGCAAAGTATGGACTATCATATATTGCTGGAAAGCCCAGGATGTCTACTTTCCAACGCCGTTGAGAGCGCGCCAATTGGGCTTCCGTAGCTCCAGAAAATCCACTTCGAGTGCAGGGAGGTCAGAATCCAACAGCATCTGCAGTCCTTTTCAGTCTCTGGATCAGATTTTTGCTCAGGTCCCTCAATTTCAGCCAGAAAATACCTGAAATCACAGAAAAATACACAAACTCATAGTAAAGTCCAGAAAAGTGAATTTTAACTAAAAACTAATAAAAATATACTAAAAACTCAACTCAAACTACTAAAAACATACTAAAAACAATGCCAAAAAGCGTACAAATTATCCGCTCATCACAACACCAAACTTAAATTGTTGCTTGTCCTCAAGCAACTGAAAATCAAATAAGATAAAAAGAAGAGAATATGCAATGAATCCCAAAAACATCTATGAAGATCAGTATTAATTAGATGAGCGGGGCTTTTAGCTTTTTGCCTCTGAATAGTTTTGGCATCTCACTCTATCCTTTGAAATTCAGAATGATTGGCTTCTTTAGGAACTCAGAATCCAGATAGTGTTATTGATTCTCCTAGTTAAGTATGATGATTCTTGAACACAGCTACTTATTGAGTCTTGGCTGTGGCCCAAAGCACTCTGTCTTCCAGTATTACCACCGGATACATACATGCCACAGACACATAATTGGGTGAACCTTTTCAGATTGTGACTCAGCTTTGCTAAAGTCCCCAATTAGAGGTGTCCAGGGTTCTTAAGCACACTCTGATCACAACTTTATTTCTTTCTTTTTTTCTTTCTTTTTCTTTTTCTCTTTTTTCCCTTTTTTTTCGTTTTTTTTTTTTGTATTCACTGCTTTTTCTTGCTTCAAGAATCATTTTTATGATTTTTCAGATCCTCAGTAACATGTCTCCTTTTTCATCATTCTTTCAAGAGCCAACATTCATGAACCACAAATTCAAAAGACATATGCACTGTTTATGCATACATTCAGAAAACAAAAGTGTTGCCACCACATCAAAATAATTAAACTGTTATAAAATTCAAAATTCATGCAATTCTTTTCTTTTTCAATTAAGAACATTTGTTTATTTAAGAAAGGTGATGGATTCATAGGACATTCATAACTTTAAGGCATAGACACTAAGACACTAATGATCATAAGACACAAACATGGACAAACATAAAGCATAAATTTTCGAAAAACAAGAAAATAAAGAACAAGGAGATTAAAGAACGGGTCCACCTTAGTGATGGCGGCTTGTTCTTCCTCTTGAAGGTCTTATGGAGTGCTTGAGCTCCTCAATATCTCTTCCTTGTCTTTGTTGCTCCTCTCTCATGATTCTTTGATCTTCTTTAATTTCATGGAGGAGGATGGAACTCAATTCTCCTAGGGAGGTGTTAATTTGCTCCCAATAGTCTTGTAGAGGAAAGTGCATCCCTTGAGGCATCTCAGGGATCTCATGATGAGAGGGGTCTCTTGTTTGCTCCATCCTTTTCTTAGTGATGGGCTTGTCCTCATCAATGGGGATGTCTCCCTCTATGTCAACTCCAACTGAATAACAGAGGTGACAAATGAGATGAGGGAAGGCTAACCTTGCCAAGGTAGAGGACTTGTCCGCCACCTTATAGAGTTCTTGGGCTATAACCTCATGAACTTCTACTTCTTCTCCAATCATGATGCTATGGATCATGATGGCCCGGTCTAGAGTAACTTCAGACCGGTTGTTAGTGGGAATGATTGAGCGTTGGATAAACTCCAACCATCCTCTAGCCACGGGCTTGAGGTCATGCCTTCTTAATTGAACCAGCTTCCCTCTTGAATCTCTCTTCCATTGGGCGCCCTCTTCACAAATGTCAGTGAGGACTTGGTCCAACCTTTGATCAAAGTTGACCCTTCTAGTGTAAGGATGTTCATCTCCTTGCATCATAGGCAAGTTGAATGCCAGCCTTACATTTTCTGGACTAAAATCCAAGTATTTCCCCCGAACCATAGTAAGCCAATTCTTTGGGTCCGGGTTCACACTTTGATCATGGTTTTTGGTGATCCATGCATTGGCATAGAACTCTTGAACCATCAAGATTCCAACTTGTTGAATGGGGTTGGTAAGAACTTCCCAACCTCTTCTTCGAATCTCATGTCGGATCTCCGGATATTCACTCTTTTTGAGTGAAAAAGGGACCTCGGGGATCACCTTCTTCAAGGCCACAACTTCATAGAAGTGGTCTTGATGCACCCTTGAGATGAATCTCTCCATCTCCCATGACTCGGAGGTGGAAGCTTTTGCCTTCCCTTTCCTCTTTCTAGAGGTTTCTCCAGCCTTGGATGCCATAAATGGTTATGAAAAAATAAAAAGCAATGCCTTTACCACACCAAACTTAAAAGGTTTGCTCGTCCTCGAGCAAAAGAAGAAAGAAGAGAGTAGAAGAAGAAGAAGTGAGGAAGAAGGGAATGGCTTTGTGTTCGGCCAAAGAGGGGGAGAAGTGGTGTTTAGGTTGTGTGAAAATGAAGGGTGAAGAAGGGTTTATATAGGAGAGGGGGGCTCATGGTTCGGTCATGTATGGGTGGGTTTGGGAGGGAAAGTGGTTTGAATTTGAAAGGTGAGGCAGGTGGGGTTTTATGAAGGATGGATGTGAGTGGTGAAGAGAAAGATGGGATTTGATAGGTGAAGGGTTTTTGGGGAAGAGGTGTTGAGGTGATTGGTGAGTGGGTGAAGAAGAAAGAGGGTGGTGGGGTAGGTGGGGATCCTGTGGGGTCCACAGATCCTGTGGTGTCAAGGAAAAGTCATCCCTGCACCAAGTGGCAAGAAAATTTGCGTTTTGTGCCAAATCTGGCGTTAAACGCCGGGCTGGTGCCCATTTCTGGCGTTTAACGCCAGGTTCTTACCCCTTCCTGGCGTTTAACGCCAGTCTGGTGCCCCTTTCTGGCGTTAAACGCCCAGAATGGTGCCAGACTGGGTGTTAAACGCCCAACTGCTAGCCTTACTGGCGTTTAAACGCCAGTAGGTTCTTCCTCCAGGGTGTGCTATTTTTCTTCCTGTTTTTCATTCTGTTTTTGCTTTTTCAATTGATTTTGTGACTTCTTATGATCATCAACCTACATAAAATAACAAAAGAAAGTAGATAAAATATAACATTGGGTTGCCTCCCAACAAGCGCTTCTTTAATGTCAGTAGCTTGATAGTGGGCTCTCATGGAGCCTCACATTTTCTCAGAGCAATGTTGGAACCTCCCAACACCAAACTTAGAGTTTGAATGTGGGGGTTCAACACCAAACTTAGAGTTTGGTTGTGGCCTCCCAACACCAAACTTAGAGTTTGACTGTGGGGGCTCTGTTTGACTCTGATTTGAGAGAAGCTTTTCATGCTTCCTCTCCATGGTGACAGAGGGGTATCCTTGAGCCTTAAACATAAAGGATTCTTCATTCACTTGAATGATCAGTTCACCTCTATCAACATCAATCACAGCCTTTGCTGTGGCTAGGAAGGGTCTGCCAAGGATGATAGATTCATCCATGCATTTCCCAGTCTCTAGGACTATAAAATCAGTAGGGATGTAATGGTCTTCAACTTTTACCAGAACATCCTCTACAAGTCCATAAGCTTGTTTTCTTGAATTGTCTGCCATCTCTAGTGAGATTCTTGCAGCTTGCACCTCAAAGATCCCTAGTTTCTCCATTACAAAGAGGGGCATGAGGTTTACACTTGACCCTAAGTCACACAGAGCCTTTTTGAAGGTCATGGTGCCTATGGTACAAGGTATTGAAAACTTCCCAGGATCTTGTCTCTTTTGAGGTAATTTCTGCCTAGACAAGTCTTCCAGTTCTTTGGTGAGAAAAGGAGGTTTGTTCTCCCAAGTCTCATTTCCAAATAACTTGTCATTTAGCTTCATGATTGCTCCAAGGTATTTAGCAACTTGCTCTTCAGTGACATACTCATCCCCTTCAGAGGAAGAATACTCATCAGAGCTTATGAATGGCAGAAGTAGGTCCAATGGAATCTCTATGGTCTCATTTTGAGCCTCAGATTCCCATGGTTCCTCATTGGGGAACTCAGTGGAGGCTAGCGCACGTCCATTGAGGTCTTCCTCAGTGGCGTTCACTTCCTCTCCTTCCTCTCCAAATTTGGCCATGTTGATGGCCTTGCACTCTCCTTTTGGATTTTCTTCTGTATTGCTTGGAAGAGTACTAGGAGGGAGTTCAGTAATTTTCTTACTCAGCTGTCCCACTTGTGCCTCCAAATTTCTAATGGAGGACCTTGTTTCAGTCATGAAACTTTGAGTGGTTTTGATTAGATCAGAGACCATGTTTGCTAAGTCAGAGGTGTTCTGCTTAGAACTCTCTATCTGTTGCTGAGAAGATGATGGAAAAGGCTTGCCATTGCTAAACCTGTTTCTTCCACCATTTTTGTTGTTGAAACCTTGTTGAGGTCTCTCTTGTTCCTTCCATGAGAAATTTGGGTGATTTCTCCATGAAGAATTATAGGTGTTTCTGATGAGCGGATAATTTATACGCTTTTTGGCATTGTTTTTAGTATGTTTTTAGTATGATTTAGTTAGTTTTTAGTATATTTTTATTAGTTTTTAGTTAAAATTCACTTTTCTGGACTTTACTATGAGTTTGTGTGTTTTTCTGTGATTTCAGGTATTTTCTGACTGAAATTGAAGGTTATGAGCAAAAATCTGATTCAGAGACTGAAAAGGACTGCAGATGCTGTTGGATTCTGACCTCCCTGCACTCGAAGTGGATTTTCTGGAGTTACAGAAGCCCAATTGGCGCGCTCTCAATGGCGTTGGAAAGTAGACATCTTGGGCTTTCCAGCAATATATGATAGTCCATACTTTGCCCAAGATTTGATGGCCCAAACCGGCGTAGCAAATCAGCATCAAAAATTCCAGCGTTAAACGCCGGAACTGGCATAAAACTTGGAGTTAAACGCCCAAACTGGCATGAAAGCTGGCGTTTAACTCCAGAAAAGGTCTCTACACGAAAATGCTTCATTGCTCAGCCCAAGCACACACCAAGTGGGCCCGGAAGTGGATTTTTCTGTCATTTACTCATTTCTGTAAACCTTGGGATACTAGTTTACTATTTATAGGATCTTTTGACATTGTAATCGGTACCTTATGACCTCATGACATTTTTACACGTTTCTTGTGTACCTTCCACGGCATGAGTCTCTAAACCCCATGGTTGGGGGTGAGGAGCTCTGCTGTGTTTTGATGGATTAATGCAATTACTAATGTTTCTTATTTAATCATGCTTGCTTCCATTCTAAGATATCACTTGCTCCTAACCCGGATGAATGTGATGATCTGTGACACTCATCATCATTCTCAACTATGAACATGTGCCTGACAACCACCTCTGTTCTACCTTAGATTAAGTAGATATCTCTTGGATTCTTTAATCGGAATCTTCGTGGTATAAGCTAGAACTGATGGCGGCATTCAAGAGAGTCCGGAAGGTCTAAACATTGTCTGTGGTATTCTGAGTAGGACTCAATGATTGAATGACTGTGACGTGCTTCAAACTCCTGAAGGCGGGGCGTTAGTGACAGACGCAAAAGAATCACTGGATTCTATTCCGGCCTGATTGAGAACCGACAGATGATTAGCCTATGCTGTGACAGAGCATCAGGGACGTATTTTCACTGACAGGATGGGAGGTAGCCACTGACAACGGTGAAACCCTACATACAGCTTGCCATGGAAGGAGCCTTGCGTGTTTGATGAAGATGACAGTAGGAAAGCAGAGATTCGGAAGATGGAGCATCTCCAAAGCCTCATCCTATTCTCCATTACTGCAAAACAAGTACCTTTTTCATGTTCTTTTGCTTTTTACAATCAATCCTGATAATTTCTGATATCCTGACTAAGATTTACAAGGTAACCATAGCTTGCTTCAAGCCGACAATCTCCGTGGGATCGACCCTTGCTCACGCAAGGTATTACTTGGACGACCCAGTGCACTTGCTGGTTAGTTGTGCGGGATTGCAAAAGTGTTATTGCAATTTCGTGCACCAAGTTTTTTGGCGCCGTTGCCGGGGATTGTTCGAGTTTGGACAACTGACGGCTTATCTTGTTGCTTAGATTAGGACTGTTATTTGTGTTGGTTTAGAGTCTTTTAGTTGAGTCTATTTCCATATTCTAAGTTTGGTGTCAATTGCATGCCTTTGTTTTTCTTTTAAATTTTCGTTTTTGCATGTTCTTAGTCCCTTTTTGATTCATAAAAATTCTAAGTTTGGTGTCCTCTTTGTGTTTTTCCTTTAAAATTTTCGAAAAAATTAGTGTTTGATTTTCTAAAATTTTAAGTTTGGTGTCTTTTTGTTGTTTTTCTCTTTCCTATTTTCAAAAAAAAAAATCAAATCTTTTTCATAAAAACTTTTCAATCATATCTTTTCTAATTGCTGTTTTCAAATCTTTTTAATTAACTAATTGATTCAGTTCTCAATTTGCTTTGATCTTATTTTCTTTTTGATTTTCGAATTTTTATTTTATTTTCCTTTTGATTTTCGAATTTTTATTTTAAATTTCCTTTTGTTTTTATTTTTATTTTTCGGTTATTTAAAAAAAAAACAAACAAAATTTATCTCTTTGCAATCATTATCATTTCCCTTTTGTCCATTATGGACTCAAGTGGAATTAATCAGTCCAAGAGGACTCTGGGGTCATATGCTAACCCCATTACAGCTGCATATGGGAGTAGCATCTGTATACCTACCATCAAAGCAAGCAACTTTGAGCTAAACCCTCAACTCATTATCATAGTGCAGCAAAATTGCCAGTATTCCAGTCTTCCACAGGAAGAACCTACTGAGTTTCTGGCACAGTTCTTACAAATTGCTGACACAGTACATGATAAAGAGGTAGATCAGGATGTCTACAGACTATTACTATTTCCATTTGCTGTAAAAGATCAAGCTAAAAGGTGGTTGAATAACCAACCTACAGCAAGCATAAAGACATGGAAACAGTTATCAGACAAATTCCTGAATCATTTCTACCCTCCAAAGAGGATAACACAGCTAAGGCTGGACATCCAAGGCTTTAAACAAGAGGATAATGAATCCCTTTATAATGCCTGGGAGAGGTATAGAGGTATGCTTAGAAAATGCCCCTCTGAAATGTTTTCAGAGTGGGTACAGTTAGACATCTTCTACTATGGGCTCACAGAAAAAGCTCAGATGTCTTTAGACCACTCAGCTGGTGGATCTATACACATGAGGAAGACAATTGAAGAAGCTCAAGAGCTTATAGACACTGTTGCTAGAAACCAATACTTATATTCTAGCAATGAGTTCGTTCCAAAAGAGGAGGTCATGGCCTTAGTCACTGATCCTAATCCTCAAGAACAGATGAATGAGCTTAATCAACAATTGCTCCTGATGACTGAACAGTTAGCAGAATTTAAAGAAATGCTCCATGATACTAAGGTTGCTAACAAGAGCATAGAACTGCAGTTGAATCAAGCAAAACAGCAAATATCTAAACAGATAACAGAGGAATGTCAAGCAGTTCAACTGAGGAGTGGGAAGACACTGAATACCTCTGCTCAAAAGAGCAGAAAACCAAACAAAGAACAATTGACAGAGGATAACCAAACCACTGTTCAAAATCCCTCTGAGGACAATAAGAGCCCAGAGAGGAATATTATTGGCGTTCAAACGCCAGAAAGGGAAGGAAAGTTGGCGTTAAACGCCCATTCCTTGCCCAGTTCTGGCGTTCAAACGCCAGAAAAGGGGGAGAAGTTGGCGTTTAACGCCCAATCTTCACCCATTCCTGGCGTTCAAACGCCCAAGGAGGATCAGGCACCTGAGAGTGCTGATAATTATCCCTCTAACAAGGCTTCTTCAACCACTTCTGTAAGGAATAAACCTGCAGCATCTAAGGTTGAGGAATATCAAGCCAAGATGCCTTATCCTCAGAAACTCCGCAAAGCGGAACAGGATAAGCAATTTGCCCGCTTTGCAGACTATCTAAGGACTCTTGAAATAAAGATTCCGTTTGCAGAGGCACTTGAGCAAATACCTTCTTATGCTAAGTTCATGAAAGAGATCTTAAGTCATAAGAAGGATTGGAGAGAAACCGAAAAAGTGTTTCTCACTGAAGAATGCAGTGCAGTCATACTAAAAAGCTTACCAGAAAAGCTTCAAGATCCTGGAAGCTTTATAATACCATGCACATTAGAAGGCGCTTGCACCAAGACAGCCCTATGTGATCTTGGAGCAAGCATCAATCTAATACCTGCATCCACTATCAGAAAGCTTGGGTTGGCTGGAGAAGTCAAACCAACCAGGATATGCCTCCAACTTGCTGATGGCTCCATTAAACACCCATCAGGCATAATAGAGGACATGATTGTCAAGGTTGGGCCATTTGCCTTTCCCACTGACTTTGTGGTGCTGGAAATGGAGGAGCACAAAAGTGCAACTCTCATTCTAGGAAGACCATTCCTAGCAACTGGACGAACTCTCATTGATGTACAAAAAGGGGAAGTAACCCTGAGAGTCAATGAGGATGAGTTCAAGTTGAATGCTGTGAAAGCAATGCAGCATCCAGACACACCAGATGACTGCATGGGCGCTGACATTATTGACTCTCTGGTAGAAGAGATCAATATGACTGAAAGCCTAGAATCAGAGCTTGAGGACATCTCAAAAATGCTCAACCTGATCAAGAAGAACTAGAGGAAGTAAAGGAATTTTCGAAAATTCCTCAGGAGGAGGATAAACCTCCCAAACCTGAACTCAAACCTCTACCACCATCTCTAAAATATGCATTTCTAGGAGAGGGTGACACTTTTCCAGTGATTATAAGCTCTGCTTTAGATCCACAGGAAGAGGAAGCACTGATTCAAGTGCTAAGGACGCACAAGACAGCTCTTGGGTGGTCCATAAGTGATCTTAAGGCATTAGCCCAGCTAGATGCATGCACAAGATCCTATTGGAGGATAATGCCAAACCAGTGGTCCAACCACAGAGGCGGCTAAATCCAGCCATGAAGGAGGTGGTGCAGAAAGAGGTCACTAAATTACTAGAGGCTGGGATTATTTATCCTATTTCTGATAGCCCCTGGGTGAGCCCTGTCCAAGTTGTTCCCAAAAAGGGAGGCATGACAGTGGTTCATAATGAAAAAAATGAACTGGTTCCTACAAGGACAGTCACAGGGTGGCGTATGTGTATTGACTACAGAAGGCTCAATACAGCCACCAGAAAGGATCATTTTCCTTTACCATTCATAGACCAAATGCTAGAAAGACTAGCTGGTCATGACTATTACTGCTTTTTGGATGGCTATTCAGGCTACAACCAAATTGCAGTAGATCCCCAGGACCAAGAGAAAACAGCATTTACCTGCTCTTCTGGCGTGTTTGCCTATAGGAGAATGCCTTTTGGTCTGTGCAATGCACCTGCAACCTTTCAGAGGTGCATGCTCTCTATCTTCTCAGACATGGTAGAGAAATTTCTGGAAGTCTTCATGGATGACTTTTCAGTATATGGAGACTCATTCAGCTCCTGTCTTAACCACCTATCACTTGTCCTGAAAAGATGCCAAGAGACTAACCTGGTTTTAAACTGGGAGAAATGTCACTTTATGGTGACTGAAGGAATTGTCCTTGGGCACAAAATTTCAAGCAGGGGAATAGAGGTGGATAAGGCAAAGGTAGAGGTAATTGAAAAATTACCACCACCTGCCAATGTTAAGGCAATCAGAAGCTTTCTTGGGCATGCAGGATTCTACAGAAGGTTTATAAAGGATTTTTCAAAATTGCCAAACCTCTAAGTAATCTGCTAGCTGCTGACACTCCATTTATCTTTGATAATGAGTGCCTGCAGGCATTTGAACCCTGAAAGCTAAGCTGGTCACAGCACCAGTTATCTCTGCACCAGATTGGACATTGCCATTTGAATTAATGTGTGATGCCAGTGATCATGCCATTGGTGCAGTGTTGGGACAGAGGCATAACAAGCTTTTGCACGTCATTTATTATGCCAGCCGTGTTCTAAATGACGCACAAAAGAACTACACAACCACAGAGAAAGAGTTACTTGCAGTGGTTTATGCCATTGACAAATTTAGATCCTACCTAGTGGGATCAAAGGTGATTGTGTACAGTGACCATGCTGCTCTTAAATACTTACTCACAAAGCAGGATTCAAAACCCAGGCTTATCAGATGGGTGTTGCTTCTGCAAGAGTTTGATATAGAAATAAGAGACAGAAAAGGGACAGAAAACCAAGTGGCTGATCATCTGTCCCGAATAGAACCAGTAGCTGGGGCGTCCCTCCCTTCTACTGAGATCTCTGAGACTTTTCCAGATGAGCAACTCTTTGCCATTCAGGAAGCTCCATGGTTTGCAGATATTGCAAATTATAAAGCTGTGAGGTTCATACCCAAGGAGTACAGCAATGTGCAAAGAAAGAAATTAATTTCAGATGCAAAGTACTACCTCTGGGATGAACCATATCTCTTTAAGAGATGTGCTGACGGAGTGATCCGCAGATGTGTACCCAGAGAAGAAGCACAAAAGATCTTATGGCATTGCCATGGATCACATTATGGAGGACATTTTGGAAGTGAGCGAACAGCCACTAAAGTCCTCCAGTGTGGCTTCTACTGGCCTACTCTCTATAAAGATTCCCGAGAGTTTGTGCGTAACTGTGACAGTTGCCAAAGAGCTGGTAACCTGCCTCACGGATATGCCATGCCTCAACAAGGGATATTAGAGATAGAATTGTTTGATGTATGGGGAATTGACTTCATGGGGCCATTCCCACCATCATACTCAAACACTTACATTCTGGTGGCAGTGGACTATGTATCTAAGTGGGTAGAAGCAATTGCTACACCCACTAATGATACCAAGACCGTGCTGAAATTCCTCCAGAAACACATCTTCAGCAGGTTTGGTGTTCCCAGAGTACTAATTAGTGATGGGGGCACTCATTTCTGCAATAGACTGCTACACTCTGCTATGGTTAGACAAGAAATTAGCCATAAAGTGGCAACTCCGTATCATCCACAGACAAATGGGCAAGCAGAAGTCTCTAACAGAGAACTAAAAAGAATCCTAGAACGGACTGTGATGGCCCGAAGAAAGGATTGGGCAAAGAGCTTGGATGATGCTCTGTGGGCATACAGAACAGCATTCAAGACTCCTATAGGAACCTCTCTATACCAACTGGTGTATGGGAAGGCCTGTCATTTGCCTGTGGAACTGGAACATAAAGCCTATTGGGCAACCAGATTCCTAAACATGGATGCTCAGTTAGCTGGTGAGAAAAGACTGCTCCAGCTAAATGAGCTAGAGGAGTTCAGACTCAATGCCTTTGAAAATGCAAAAATTTATAAGGAAAAGGCAAAGAAGTGGCATGACAAGAGATTGTCAACCAGAGTCTTTGAGCCAGGACAAAAAGTTCTGCTCTTCAACTCCAGGCTCAAATTGTTTCCAGGAAAACTCAAATCCCGGTGGAGGGTCCGTATGTGATTACAGGAGTGTCACCATATGGATATGTTGAGCTTCAGGATATTGATTCTGACAAGAAGTTCATTGTTAATGGACAGAGAATCAAGCACTATCTTGAAGGAAATTTTGAGCAGGAATGCTCAAAACTGAGACTTGAGTGATCCTTAGCAGAAGTCCAGCTAAAGACAGTAAAGAAGCGCTTGCTGGGAGGCAACCCAGTCATTAGGAGGGTATATGATTAGTTCTTACAGAGGCAAGTATCAAAAATGAAGGAATTCACAGAGTTACAGAAGGATTCAGCTCAAAAAGCAGAGAAAATGAGCTTACTGGTGAAAAAACGCCAGTAAGGGGCATTTTGGGCGTTAAACGCCAGAATGGGTACCATTCTGGGCGTTTAACGCCAGGAATGGTGCCATTTTGGGCGTTAAACGCCAGAATGGGCACCATTCTGGGCGTTTAACGCCAGGTGTGCAGCATCCTGGGCGTTCTGAAAAACGCCCAGTGACAAAGGATTTCTGGCGTTTAACGCCAGCCAGGGCACCTGGCTGGGCGTTAAACGCCCAAAAGGGGTAGCAAATGGGCGTTAAACGCCAGAATGGGTGCCATTCTGGGCGTTTAACGCCAGAAAGGTGGGGGGACCACATTTTTGTTTTCAACTCAAATTTTTTCAAACTTTCCTCTTTTTAAACATACTCTTCTACATAAATGCACTTCAACCTTTCATCATTCACTTTCAAATCTTCACAAATCAAAACCATTCTTCAAATCTATTTCAAATTAACCCCAAATCTTCTTCAAAAACTCACCCTTTTCTCAATTTCTTTCCATATCTTCTCAAATCTCCTTTCTAATTTTTATTTTTTTCGAAATCTCTTCTCCCCACCCTTATAAATTCACGTTTGGAACCCTCTTTGCCCACACCATTCGAATTTCCTCTTCCTCTCTCTCTCTCTCTCTCTCTTCTTTCTTTTCTTTTGCTTGAGGACAAGCAAACCTCTAAGTTTGGTGTGCTTTTCCGTGATCACTAAGCCAAGATTCATCAATATCATGGCTCCTAAGGGAAAACAAACCAATTTAAGAGGCAAGAAAGAGAATAATCCAAAGAATCTTTGGAATCAAGAGAAGTTCTTAACCAAAGAACATGAAGACCATTATCACAAAATAATGGGTCTAAGGTCAGTGATCCCGGAAGTGAAATTTGATCTGAAAGAAGATGAATATCCGAGGATCCAAGAGCAAATTCGAAACAGAGGATGGGAAGTTCTAACCAATCCTGAGACAAAGGTTGGAAGGAACATGGTTCAGGAATTCTACTCAAATCTGTGGCTAACAGATAAGCAAAGAATGACTGGAACCGCTTACCATACCTACAGAACCATGGTCAGAGGGAAAGTTATGTACTTTCATCTGGACAAAATAAGAGAAATCTTCAAGTTGCCTCAACTGCAAGATGATCCTGACTCCTTCAATAGGAGGATGGTGAGAGTAGATAAAGGGTTGGATCAAGTTCTAGAGGACATATGCCTCTCTGGAACTAAGTGGATAACCAATTCAAAGGGTGTCCCAAACCAACTCAAGAGGGGAGACCTCAAACCAATTGCAAGAGGTTGGCTAGACTTTATTGGGCGTTCCATATTGCCCACTAGCAACCGTTCTGAGGTCACCATCAAGAGAGCAGTGATGATTCATTGCATTATGCTTGGAAGAGAAGTGGAGGTGCATCATGTGATTGCTTGTGAGATCTACACAATTGCAAATAAGAATTCCACTGAAGCCAAATTGGCTTACCCAAGCTTGATCTCCTTGCTCTGTAAAGAGGCTGGGGTGAAGATGGGAGTAGATGAGTTCATACCCATTGAACATCCATCACCAAGAAGTCAATAGAGGGACAAGTGCAAGACAACTCTATCAAAAGGAGGGCGCAGGAATTCCTCCCTGAATTCCCAAGAATTGACTACTGGACCAGCCTAGAAGCATCTATTACCAAGTTGCAAGAAACTATGGAGCAACTGAAGGAAGAACAGCAGAATCAAACTGCATGCTCTGCAAATTGCTGAAGGAACAAGAGAAGCAGGGGCGTGAAATTCAAGAGATGAAACGCCAAAAGCTCTCCTCCCAAGCTGAGGGAGCATCCACTTCTCAAAATCAAGGTTGTTGAGTCCTAACTCTGTGAAAACCTCTATCATTAGGAGCCTATTGTTTTCGTTTTTTTTATTTTATTTTGTTTCATCTTATATTTATTTTCTGAGTTTTGTTCTTAATTCATAATTAATAAAATTAAAGTTTATGCCTTAAAGCTATGAATGTCTTATGAATCCATCACCTCTCTTAAAAGAAAAATGCTTTAATCACAAAAGAACAAGAAGTACAGGATTTCAAAATTTATCTCTGAAACTAGTTGAATTAGTTTGATGTGGTGACAACACTTTTTGTTTTCTGAATGAATGCTTGAACAGTGCATATGTCTTTTGAATTTGTTATTCATGAATGTTAAAATTGTTGGCTCTTGAAAGAATGATGAAAAAAGAGACATGTTATTGAGGATCTGAAAAATCATAAAAATGATTCTTGAAGCAAGAAAAAGCAGTGAATACAAAAAAAAAATTTCGAAAAAAAAAGGAAGAAAAAGAAAAAGAAAAGAAAAAAAGAAAGAAATAAAGTTGTGATCCAAGGCAAAAAGAGTGTGCTTAAGAACCCTGGACACCTCTAATTGGGGACTCTAGCAAAGCTGAGTCACAATCTAAAAAGGTTCACCCAATTATGTGTCTGTGGCATGAATGTATCCGGTGGTAATACTGGAAGACAGAGTGCTTTGGGCCACAGCCAAGACTCATAAAGTAGCTGTGTTCAAGAATCATCATAATAACTAGGAGAATCAATAACACTATCTGGATTCTGAGTTCCTAAAGAAGCCAATCATTCTGAATTTCAGAGGATAGAGTGAGATGCCAAAACTGTTCGGAGGCAAAAAGCTACTGGTCCCGCTCATCTAATTGGAACTATGTTTCTTTGATATTTTGATGTCTATAGTATATTCTCTTCTTTTTATCCTATCTTGATTTTCAGTTGCTTGGGGACAAGCAACAATTTAAGTTTGGTGTTGTGATGAGCGGATAATTTATACGCTTTTTGGCATTGTTTTTAGTATGATTTAGTTAGTTTTTAGTATATTTTTATTAGTTTTTAGTTAAAATTCACTTTTCTGCACTTTACTATGAGTTTGTGTGTTTTTCTGTGATTTCAGGTATTTTCTGACTGAAATTGAAGGTTATGAGCAAAAATCTGATTCAGAGACTGAAAAGGACTGCAGATGCTGTTGGATTCTGACCTCCCTGCACTCGAAGTGGATTTTCTGGAGCTACAGAAGCCCAATTGGCGCGCTCTCAACGGCGTTGGAAAGTAGACATCCTGGGCTTTCCAGCAATATATAATAGTCCATACTTTGCCCAAGATTTGATGGCCCAAACCGGCGTAGCAAATCAGCATCAGAAATTCCAGCGTTAAACGCCGGAACTGGCATAAAACTTGGAGTTAAACGCCCAAACTGGCATGAAAGCTGGCGTTTAACTCCAGAAAAGGTCTCTACACGAAAATGCTTCATTGCTCAGCCCAAGCACACACCAAGTGGGCCCGGAAGTGGATTTTTCTGTCATTTACTCATTTCTGTAAACCTTGGGATACTAGTTTACTATTTATAGGATCTTTTGACATTGTAATCGGTACCTTATGACCTCATGACATTTTTACACGTTTCTTGTGTACCTTCCACGGCATGAGTCTCTAAACCCCATGGTTGGGGGTGAGGAGCTCTGCTGTGTTTTGATGGATTAATGCAATTACTAATGTTTCTTATTCAATCATGCTTGCTTCCATTCTAAGATATCACTTGCTCCTAACCCGGATGAATGTGATGATCTGTGACACTCATCATCATTCTCAACTATGAACATGTGCCTGACAACCACCTCTGTTCTACCTTAGATTAAGTAGATATCTCTTGGATTCTTTAATCGGAATCTTCGTGGTATAAGCTAGAACTGATGGCGGCATTCAAGAGAGTCCGGAAGGTCTAAACCTTGTCTGTGGTATTCTGAGTAGGACTCAATGATTGAATGACTGTGACGTGCTTCAAACTCCTGAAGGCGGGGCGTTAGTGACAGACGCAAAAGAATCACTGGATTCTATTCCGGCCTGATTGAGAACCGACAGATGATTAGCCTATGCTGTGACAGAGCATCAGGGACGTATTTTCACTGACAGGATGGGAGGTAGCCACTGACAACGGTGAAACCCTACATACAGCTTGCCATGGAAGGAGCCTTGCGTGTTTGATGAAGATGACAGTAGGAAAGCAGAGATTCGGAAGATGGAGCATCTCCAAAGCCTCAGCCTATTCTCCATTACTGCAAAACAAGTACCTTTTTCATGTTCTTTTGCTTTTTACAATCAATCCTGATAATTTCTGATATCCTGACTAAGATTTACAAGGTAACCATAGCTTGCTTCAAGCCGACAATCTCCGTGGGATCGACCCTTGCTCACGCAAGGTATTACTTGGACGACCCAGTGCACTTGCTGGTTAGTTGTGCGGGATTGCAAAAGTGTTATTGCAATTTCGTGCACAAGTTTCCATAGGGTTCTCCTAGGTAATTCACCTCTTCCATTGAAGGGTTCTCAGGATCATAAGCTTCTTCTTCAGATGAAGCATCCTTAGTACTGCCTGGTGCATTTTGCATTCCAGACAGACTTTGAGAAATCAAATTGACTTGCTGAGTCAATATTTTGTTCTGAGCCAATATGGCATTCAGAGTATCAATCTCAAGAACTCCTTTCTTCAGACTTGTCCCATTGTTCACAGGATTTCTTTCAGAAGTGTACATGAATTGGTTATTTGCAACCATTTCAATTAGCTCTTGAGCTTCTGTAGGCGTCTTCTTCAGATGAAGAGATCCTCCAGCAGAGCTATCCAAAGACATCTTGGATAGTTCAGAGAGACCATCATAGAAAATACCTATGATGCTCCATTCAGAAAGCATGTCAGATGGACATTTTCTGATCAATTGTTTGTATCTTTCCCAAGCTTCATAGAGGGATTCTCCATCCTTCTGTCTGAAGGTTTGGACTTCCACTCTAAGCTTACTCAATTTTTGAGGTGGAAAGAACTTTGCCAAGAAGGCATTGACTAGCTTTTCCCATGAGTCCAGGCTTTCTTTAGGTTGTGAGTCCAACCATGTCCTAGCTCTGTCTCTTATAGCAAAAGGGAATAGCATAAGTCTGTAGACCTCAGGGTCAACCCCATTAGTCTTGACAGTGTCACAGATTTGCAAGAATTCAGCTAAAAACTGATGAGGATCTTCCAATGGAAGTCCATGGAACTTGCAATTCTGTTGCATTAGAGAAACTAATTGAGGCTTAAGCTCAAAGTTGTTTGCTCCAATGGCAGGGATAGAGATGCTTCTCCCATAGAAGTCGGGAGTAGGTGCAGTAAAGTCACCCAGCACCTTCCTTGCATTATTGTTGTTGTTGTTGTTTTCGGCTGCCATGGTTTCTTCTTCTTTGAAGATTTCTGTCAGGTCCTCTACAGAGAGTTGTGCCTTAGCTTCTCTTAGCTTTCGCTTCAAGGTCCTTTCAGGTTCAGGGTCAGCTTCAACAAGAATGCCTTTGTCTTTGTTCCTGCTCATATGAAAGAGAAGAGGACAAAAAAATATGGAATCCTCTATGTCACAGTATAGAGATTCCTTGAGGTGTCAGAGGAACAGAAAAATAGAAAGAAGAGGTAGAAGAATTCGAACTTAATTAGATAGAGTTCGAATTGTGCATTGAGAAGGAGTGGTACTCCATAAATAGAAGGATGTGGGAAGAGAGGAAGAAATTTTCGAAAATCAAGTGAAATATTTTGAAAACATTTTTGAAAAACTTTAATTGATTTTCGAAAATCAAGAGTGGGAAAGAAATCAAGTAATTTTTGAAAAAGATTTTGAAATTAGAAATCAAAAAGATATGATTAAAAACTATTTTGAAAAAGATGTGATTAAAAAGATTTGATTGAAAAGTTATGCTTTTAAAAAGATATGATTGAAAAGATATGATTTGAAAACAATTTTAAAAAGATTTGATTTTAAAATTAATGACTTGGCTAACAAGAAAAGATATGATTCAAACATTAAACCTTTCTCAACAGAAAAGGCAACATACTTGAAATGTTGAATCAAATCATTAATTGTTAGTAAGTATCTTTGAAAAAGGAAAGAAATTGATTTTGAAAACATTTGATTGAAAAGATATGATTTGAAAAAGATTTGATTTTGAAAAACTTTGAAAACTTGAAAGAATTGATTTTGAAAAAAAAATTCTCCCCCTTGTGCCATCCTGGCGTTAAACGCCCAGAATGGTGCACATTCTGGCGTTTAACGCCCAATGCACTACCTTTTTGGGCGTTAAACGCCCAACCAGGCACCCTGGCTGGCGTTTAAACGCCAGTCTGTCCTTCTTCACTGGGCGTTTTGAACGCCCAGCTTTTTCTGTGTAATTCCTCTGCTGCATGTTCTGAATCTTCAGTTCCCTGTACTATTGACTTGAAAATAGAACCAAGATCAAATAAACAATGCATGCAAGACACCAAACTTAAAATTAGACACTAGACTCAAACAAGAAACATAAAATATTTTTGGTTTCTATGATTTTGAAAATTTTTTTGGATTTTTCAAAAATTATATGAAAATAGAAAATAAAGGTTTCAGAATTCTCAATTTGGATTCCAGGAATCATTGCAATGTTAGTCTAAGACTCCGGTCCAGGAATTAGACATGGCTTCACAGCCAGCCAAGCTTTTAAAGAAAGCTTCGGTCCAAAACACTAGACATGGCCAATGGCCAGCCAAGCCTTAGCAGATCATTGCTCCAATAGCAAGATTGATAGAAATCAACAAGCTCTTGTGATGATAGGTTGAAACCTCGGTCCAATAAGATTTGACATGGCTTCTCAGCCAGCCAGACTTCAACAGATCATCATGAAACACTAGAATTTATTCTTAAGAACTCTGAAGAAAAATACCTAAT
The DNA here is from genome assembly GCF_014773155.1 of Arachis stenosperma. Classification (NCBI taxonomy): domain Eukaryota; kingdom Viridiplantae; phylum Streptophyta; class Magnoliopsida; order Fabales; family Fabaceae; genus Arachis; species Arachis stenosperma. The sequence goes on from NC_080377.1 coordinate 48,711,539, forward strand.
CTAAGCAACAAGATGAACCGTCAGTTGTCCATACTCAAAATAATCCCCGGCAACGGCGCCAAAAACTTGGTGCGCGAAATCATGATCACTACAACTTCGCACAACTAACCAGCAAGTGCACTGGGTCGTCCAAGTAATAAACCTTACGCGAGTAAGGGTCGATCCCACGGAGATTGTTGGTATGAAGCAAGCTATGGTCACCTTGTAAATCTTAATCAGGCAGACTCAAATGGGTATAGATGATGAATAAAACATAAAGATAAAGATAGAGATACTTATGCATATCATTGGTGAGAGCTTCAGATAAGCGTATGAAGATGCTTGGTCCCTTCCGTCTCTCTGCTTTCCTACTGTCTTCATCCAATCCTTCTTACTCCTTTCCATGGCAAGCTTATGCAAGGGTTTCACCATTGTCAGTGGCTACCTCCCATCCTCTCAGTGGAAATGTTCAACGCACCCTGTCACGGCACGGCTATCCAGCTGTCGGTTCTCGATCGGGCCGGAATAGAATCCAGTGATTCTTTTGCGTCTGTCACTAACGCCCCACCCTCAGGAGTTTGAAGCACGTCACAGTCATTCAATCATTGAATCCTACTCAGAATACCACAGACAAGGTTAGACCTTCCGGATTCTCTTGAATGCCGCCATCAGTTCTTGCCTATACCACGAAGACTCTGATCTCACGGAATGGCTGGCTCGTTTGTCAGGCGAGCACTCGGTTGTCAGGCGATCAACCATGCATCGTGTATCAGGAATCCAAGAGATATTCACCCAATCTAAGGTAGAACGGAGGTGGTTGTCAGTCACACGTTCATAGATGAGAATGATGATGAGTGTCACGGATCATCACATTCATCAAGTTGAAGAACAAGTGATATCTTGGAACAAGAACAAGCGGAATTGAATAGAAGAACAATAGTAATTGCATTGATACTCGAGGTACAGCAGAGCTCCACACCTTAATCTATGGTGTGTAGAAACTCCACCGTTGAAAATACATAAGAACAAGAGTGATCATTGGCTTCGGTCCCAGGGAGGGAACCAGAAGAACCAAGATGAAAATACAATAGTCAAAGGTCCTACTTATAGGGAACTAGTAGCTTAAGAATTACAAAGATGAGTAAATGACATAAAAATCCACTTCCGGGCCCACTTGGTGTGTGCTTGGGCTGAGCAATGAAGCATTTTCGTGTAGAGACTCTTCTTGGAGTTAAACGCCAGCTTTTATGCCAGTTTGGGCGTTTAACTCCCATTTAGGTGCCAGTTCCGGCGTTTAACGCTGGGAAATCTGAAGGTGACTTTGAACGCCAGTTTGGGCTATCAAATCTTGGGCAAAGTATGGACTATCATATATTTCTGGAAAGCCCAGGATGTCTACTTTTCAACGCCGTTGAGAGCGCGCCAATTGGGCTTCTTTAGCTCCAGAAAATCCACTTCGAGTGCAGGGAGGTCAGAATCCAACAGCATCTGCAGTCCTTTTCAGTCTCTGGATCAGATTTTTGCTCAGGTCCCTCAATTTCAGCCAGAAAATACCTGAAATCACAGAAAAACACACAAACTCATAGTAAAGTCCAGAAAAGTGAATTTTAACTAAAAACTAATAAAAATATACTAAAAACTCAACTCAAACTACTAAAAACATACTAAAAACAATGCCAAAAAGCGTACAAATTATCCGCTCATCAATAGTTTTCACAAGAAAAGCTGACGAAAGAAAGGAAAAAAGGCTAGAAAAGTTTCAAGTAGAACATATGAAGCTTCAAAGAAAGGTTTCAATATTATTTCAATTTTGTTTCCATATTCCAAATTTTATTCCATCCAAAATTTTACGCTTTGAATAATGTCAATATAATTACTGTCTTTCAGCAATGTCATCTCAAGATTTTTGTTTTGAATAAGAGATTGCTATTGGTGCACGAAAATTACACTCACACTATGTAATTCCGCACAACTAACCAGCAAGTGCATTGGGTCATCCAAGTAATACCTTACGTGAGTAAGGGTCGATCCCACAAAGATTGTCGGCTTGAAGCAAGCTATGGCTATCTTATTATTCTTAGTCAGGATATCAATAGGGCTCTTTAGTTTTAATTGTAAAAAGTGAAAGAGCATGAAATGAAAACTTGTTACGCAGTAATGGAGAATGGGTTGGAGTTTTGAAGATGCTTCGTCCTTTGAATTTCTGCTTTCCTACTGTCTTCTTCTTCACGCACACAGGACTCCTTCCATGGCAAGCTGTATGTTGGTGGATCACTGTTGTCAATGGTTACCAGCCGTTCTCTCAGTGAAAAGGGTCCATGTACATGGCTAATCATCTGTCGTTTCTCACTTGTGTTGGAATAGGATCCAATGATCTTTTTGCGTCTGTCACTACGCCCAATGTTCATGAGTTTGAAGCTCGTCACAGTCATCCCTTCCTGGATCCTACTCGGAATACCACAGACAAGGTTTAGACTTTCCGGATCTCAGGAATGCTGCCAATTAATTCTAGCTTATACCACGAAGACTCTGGACTCACAGATTGAATGCTCTGTTGTAAGGAGAGGCAGTCAAACTCGTGAGCCAGAAACCCAAGAGACATCCATTCAATCGAAGGTAGAACGCAAGTGGTTGTCAGGCACGTGTTCATAGGTTGATAATGGTGATGAGTGTCATGAATCATCACATTCATCATGTTGAAGTGCGAATGAACATCTTAGAATAGAAACAAGCGAGATTGAATAGAAAACAGAAATACTTGCATTAATTCATCGAGACGCTGCAGAGCTCCTCATCCCCAACCATTGGGTTTAGAGACTCATGCCGTCAAATGTACAATTTCAGATGTAAAATGTCATGACGTACAAAATAAATCTCTAAAAGTAGTTTATATACTCAACTAGTAACCTAGGTTTACAGAAAATGAGTAAACTAGGATAGATAGTGCAGAAATCCATTTTTGGGACCCACTTGGTGTGTGCTAGGGCTGAGCATTGAAGCTTTCACGTGCATAGGTCATTCTTGGAGTTAAACGCCAGTTTGTAACTTGTTTCTGGCGTTTAACTCTGCTTTGCAACTTGTTTCTGGCGTTTGACGCCAGAATAAGGCAGAAAGCTGGCGTTAAATGCCAGTTTGCATCATCTAAACTTGGGCAAAGTATGGACTATTATATATTGCTGGAAAGCCCGGGATGTCTACTTTCCAACTCATTTAAGAGCGTGCCATTTGAATTTCTGTAGCTCTAAAAATTCTACTTCGAGTTCAGGGTGGTCAGAATCCAACAGCATCAGCAGTCCTCTATCAGCCTCTGAATCAGATTTTTGCTCGGGTCCCTCAATTTTAGCCAGAAAATACCTGAATACAGATAGTGTTATTAATTCTCCTAGTTTAGTATGTTGATTCTTGAACACAGCTACTTTATAAGTCTTGGTCGTGGCCCTAAGCATTTTGTCTTCCAGTATTACCACCGGATACATAAATGCCACAAACACATAACTGGGTGAACCTTTTCAGATTGTGACTCAGCTTTGCTAAAGTCCCCAATTATAGGTGTCCAGAGTTTTTAAGCACACTCTTTTGGATCACGATTTTAACCACTCAGTCTCAAGCTTTTCACTTGGACCTGCATGCCACAAGCACATGGTTAGGGACAACTGGGTTCAGCAGCTTAGGCCAGGATTTTATTCCTTTAGGCCCTCCTATCCATTGATGCTCAAAGTCTTGGATCCTTTTTATCCTTGCCTTTTGGTTTTAAGGGCTATTGGCTTTTTTTTTTCTTTTTCTCTTTTTTTTTCACTGCTTTTTCTTACTTCAAGAATCAATTTTATGATTTTTCAGATTATCAATAATATTTCTCTTTTTAATCATTCTTTCAAGAGCCAACAGTTTTAACATTCATAAACAACAAGATAAAAAATATGCACTGTTTAAGCATTCATTCAAAAGACAGAAAGTGTTGCCACCACATATAAATAATTTGAATTTTTCTTGTTAAGAACTCAAAAAAAAGTTGCCTCCTTATTCTAAAAATATCTGCTATTTTATTCAAGTTTAATGATAATGAAACAAATAAATTATAGCTTACTTGGAGATGATAAAAATAAAAATAAAAATACTAATTACTACAACTCATATGATTCCTAGGATAGATTTCTAATAGCAGAAGTTATCACGGGATTAAGATTAGGACTCAACAACCTTTATTTTGGGAGATGGACGCTCCTTCAATTTGTGGGTTGTCTAGACCTTCAAGAGAAAGCTTCTGGTGCTTCAGCTCCTGTAGTTCACGCCCTTGCTTCTCCTATTCCTTAAGTAGTTTGCAGATTATAAAATTTTGATTCTGCTGTTCTTCCTTGATTTGATCCATAGTTTCTTGCAACTTAGTGACAGATGCTTCTAGGAGGGTCCAGTAGTCAATCTGAGGGATTTCTAGGAGGAACTCATGCGCCCTCCTTTTGATGGAGTTTTCTTGTACTTGTTGTCCCTCCATTGACTTCTTGGTAATTGGATGTTCGACTGTGTTGAACTTATCTACTCCCATCTTCACCTCAGCCTCTTTACATAGCAGAGAAATCAAGTTTGGGTAAGCCAACTTGGCGTCCTTGGAGTTCTTATTTGCAATTGTGTAGAGCTCACAAGAAATCAGTTGATGACCCTCCACTTCATTTCCTTGCATAATGCAGTGGATCATCATTGCTCTCGTGATAATGACTTTGGAGCGGTTGCTGGTGGGCAGTATGGAACGCCCAATGAAATCCAGCCAGCCTCTAGCAATTGGTTTGAGATCCCCTCTCTTGAGTTGATTTGGAACACCTTTTGTGCTGGTTGTCCACTTGGTTCCAGGGATGTATATGTCCTCTAGAATTTGGTCCAAGCGCTTATCATCATATACCATTCTCCTATTAAAGGATTCTGGATCATCTTGTAGTTGAGGTAGCTTGAAGACCTCTCTTATTTTGTCAAGGTGGAAGTGAATCATCTTCCCTCTGACCATGGTTCGAAAGGTATAGAAAGCGGTTCCAGTCATTCTCTGCCTCTCTGTTTGCCACAGATTTGAGTAGAATTCTTGAACCATGTTTCTACCCACTTTTGTTGCAGGATTAGCTAGAATTTCCCAGCCTCTGTTTCAAATTTGCTCTTGGATCTCCGGATATTCATCTTCTTTCAGATTGAATTTTACTTCCGGGATCACTGACCATAGACCCATTATTTTGTGGTAATGGTCCGAATGTTCCTTGGTTAAGAACCTCTCTTGATTCCAAAGTGGTCTTGGATTATTCTCTTTCTTGCCTCTTGAAGTGGTTTGTCTTCTCTTAGGAGCCATGATCTTAGTGAGTCTTAGCTCAGTGATCACGCAAAACACACCAAACTTAGAGGTTTGCTTGTCCTCAAGCAAAAGAAAGGAAAGAAGAGGAGAAGGAGGAGAGCTAAATTCGAATTGTGGAGGAGAGGGGGTTGCCGAATGTGAATTTAAAAGGGAGGGGGTGGATTCAAAAATTTTTGAAAAAGATATGATAGAAGATATGATTTATAAAAAGCTAATTATGATATGCAAAAGATGGAATTTTAAAATAAGATAAAAGAGAGTTTTTAAAAATATAAATCTAAATTTTGAAAAGATATTTAAAAAGATATATGAATTTTGAAAAAGATTTGAAGAGAAATTAAAAAGATATATGCATTTTGAAAAAGATTTGAAAAGAAGAAAAGATTTTTAGGATTAAGAGTTATTTTTTTTTTAATTTGAAATTGAAAAGATGAGGATTTGAAATATGTTTATGCAAGAAATCATGGATGAAAACATAAAAATTGAAAAAAAAATTGGGTTGAAAAACAAAATTACCTCCCCTCCACATTCCTGGCGTTAAATGCCCAAACGCTGCTTGTTTTGGGCGTTTTTGCTGCTTGTTTTGGGCGTTTAACGCCCATCCAGGTACCCTGGCTGGCGTTAGACGCCAGAAAGTGCCTCTTACTGGTGTTTTCATACCAGTGAGCTTCATTTCTCTGCTCTGAATCCTTTTGTAACTTTGTGAACTCCTATAAATGAGAATTAGTTCTGATGATAACTTATTAAACTCCTATAATTATTATTTAAATAACAGATAAACTATAGTAATGGCTGGGTTGCTTCCCAGCAAGCACTTCTTTATTATCTTTAGCTAGACCTTACTGAGCTTTAATCTAGTCTTAGTTTTGAGCATTCTTGCTCAAAATTGCTTTCAAGATAATGTTTGACTCTCTGTCCATTAACAATGAACTTTTTGTCAGAATCAATATCCTGAAGCTCTACATATCCATATGGTGACACGCCTGTAATCACATATGGTCCTCTCTACCGGGATTTTAGTTTCCCAGGGAATAGCCTGAGCCTAGAGTTAAATAGCAGAACCTTTTGTCCTGGCTCAAAGACTCTGGATGATAGGTTCTTATCATGCCATCTCTTTGCTTTTTCCTTGTAAATTTTGACATTTTCAAAAGCATTGAGTCTGAATTCCTCTAGCTCATTCAGTTGGAGCAATCTTTTCTCTCCAGCTAATTTGGCATCAAGGTTTAGGAATTTGGTTTCCCAGTAGGCTTTATGCTCCAGTTCCACGGGCAGGTGACAAGCCTTCCCATACACAAGCTGGTATGGAGAGGTTCCTATAAGAGTCTTGAATGCTGTTCTGTATGCCTATAGAGCATCATCCAAGCTCTTTGTCCAATCCTTTCTACGAGAAATTACAGTTCGTTCCAGGATTATTTTTAGTTCTCTATTAGAGACTTCAGCTTGCCCATTGGTCTGTGGATGATATGGAATTGCCACCTTGTGCCTAATTCTATATCGGACCATGACAGTATAAAGCTGTTATTACAGAAATGAGTGCCTCCATCACCGATCAGTGCTCTAAGGACACCAAATCTGCTAAAGATATGTTTTTGGAGGAACTTCAATATTGTCTTAGTATCGTTAGTGGGTGTTGCAATTGCCTCCACCCATTTAGATACATAGTCTACTGCCACCAGAATGTAAGTGTTTGAGTATGATGGTGGGAAAGGACCAATGAAGCCAATACCCCATACATCAAACAAATCAATCTCTAGGATCTCTTGTTGAGGCATGGCATAACCATGAGGCAGATTACCAGCTTGCTAGCAACTGTCACAGTTACGTACAAACCCTCGGGAGTCTCTATAGATTGTAGGCCAGTAGAAGCCACATTGGAGGACTTTGGTGGCTGTTTGCTCACCTCTGAAATGTCCTCCATATTGTGATCCATGGCAATGCCATAGGATCTTTTGTGCCTCTTCTCTAGGCACGCACCTACGGATTAGTCCGTCTGCACATCTCTTAAAGAGATATGGTTCATCCCACAAGTAGTATTTTACATCAGAAAGTAGTTTTTTCTTTTGCTGCCTGCTGAACTCCTTGGGAATGAACCTTGCAGCTTTATAGTTTGCGATGTCTGCAAACCATGGCACCTCCTGAATGGCAAAGAGTTGCTCATCCGGAAAGGTTTCAGAGATCTCAGTGAGGGGTAGAGACATCCCTTCTACTGGTTCTATCCGGGACAGGTGATCTGCTACTTGATTCTCTGTCCCTTTTCTGTCTCTTATTTCTATATCAAACTATTGCAGAAGCAACACCCATCTTATGAGTCTGGGTTTTGAATCCTGCTTTGTAAGTAGATATTTAAGAGTAGCATGGTCAGTGTACACAATCACTTTTGATCCTACCAAATAGGATCTGAACTTGTCAATGGCATAAACCACTGCAAGCAATTCCTTTTCTGTGGTTGTGTAATTTTTCTGCGCATCATTTAGAACACGGCTAGCGTAGTAAATGACGTGCAGAAGCTTGTCATGCCTCTGTCCCAATACTGCACTAATAGCATGGTCACTGGCATCACACATTAGTTCAAATGGTAATGTCCAGTCCGGTGTAGAAATGACAGGCGATGTAACCAGCTTAGCCTTCAGAGTCTCAAAGGCCTGCAAACACTCTGTGTCAAAGACAAATGGTGTATCAGCAGCTAGCAGGTTACTCAGAGGTTTTGCAATTTTTGAAAAATCTTTTATAAACCTCCTGTAGAATCCTGCATGTCCCAGAAAACTTTTGATTGCCTTAACATTGGTGGAGGGTGGTAATTTTTTGATTACCTCCACGTTAGCTTGATCCACCTCTATGCCTTTGTTCGAAATTTTGTGCCCAAGGACAATTCCTTCAGTCACCATAAAGTGACATTTCTCCCAATTTAAAACCAGGTTGATCTCTTAGCACCTTTTCAGAACAAGTGCTAGATGGTCCAGACAGGAGCTGAATGAATCTCCAAATACTAAGAAGTCGTCCATGAAGACTTCCAGAAATTTTTCCACCATATTAGAGAAAATAGAGAGAATGCATCTCTGAAAGGTTGCTGGTGCCTTACACAGACCAAATGGCATCCTTCTGTAGGCAAATACTCCAGATAAACATGTGAATGCTATTTTCTCTTGATCATGGGGATCTACTGAAATCTGGTTATAGCCTGAGTAGCCATCTAGAAAGCAGTAATAGTCATGACCTACTAGTCTTTCTAGCATTTGGTCTATGAAGGGTAAAGGAAAATGATCCTTTCTGGTGGATGTATTGAGTCTTCTGTAGTCAATACACATACGCCACCCTGTAAATGTTCTTGTAGGGACCAGTTCATTTTTTTCATTATGAACCACTGTTCATGCCTCCCTTTTTGGGTACAACTTGGACAGGGCTCACCCAGGGGCTATCAGAAATGGGATAAATAATCACAGCCTCTAGTAATTTAGTGACCTCTTTCTGCACCACCTCCTTCATGGCTGGATTCAGCCACCTTTGTGGTTGAACAACTAGTTTGGGATTATCCTCTAGTAGGATCTTGTGCATGCATCTAGCTAGGCTAATGCCCTTGAGATCACTAAATGGACCACCCAAGAGCTGTCTTGTGTGTCCTTAGCACCCGAATTGGTACTTTCTCTTCATGTGGCTCTAAGGTAGAGCTTATGATTACAGGAAAAGTTTCACCTTCTCCCAAAAATGCATATTTTAGGGATGGTGGTAGTAATTTGAGCTCGGGTTTAGGAGGTTTCTCCTCTTCCTGAGGAATTTTCAGAGCTTCTTGTATTTTCTCTGGTTCCTCCAGATCAGGCTGAATATCTTTAAAGAAATCCTCTAGTTCTGATTCGAGACTCTCAGCCATATTGATCTCTTATACCAAGGAATCAATAATATCAACACGCATACAGTCTTTTGATGTGTCTGGATGCTTCATTGCTTCAATAGCATTCAGCCTAAACTCATCCTCATTGACTCTCAGGGTTACTTCCCCTTTTTGGACGTCAATGAGGGTTCGTCCAGTTGCTAGGAAAGGTCCTAGAATGAAAGTTGCACTCTTGTGCACCTCCATTTCCAGCACTACAAAGTCAGTGGGAAAGGTAAATGGCCCAACTGTGACAATCATATCCTCAATTACGACTGATGGGTATTTAATGGAGCCATCAGCATGTTGAAGACATATCCTGGTTGGTTTGATCTCTTCAGTCAAGCCAAGCTTTCTGATAGTGGATGCATGGATTAGGTTGATACTTGCCCCAAGATCACATAGAGCTGTCTTGGTACAGGTACCCTCTAATGTGCATGGTATCATAAAGCTTCCAGGATCATTAAGCTTCTCTGGTAAGCTCTTTAAAATGATTGCACTGCATTCTTCAGTGAGAAAAACTTTTTCAGTTTCTCTCCAATCCTTCTTATGACTTAAGATCTCTTTTATGAACTTAGCATAAGAGGGTATTTGCTCAAGTGCCTCTGCAAACGAAATCTTAATTTCAAGTGTCCTGAGATAGTCTGCAAAGCGAGCAAATTGTTTATCCTGTTCCGCTTGGCGGAGTTTCTGAGGATAAGGTATTTTGGTTTTGTATTCTTCAACCTTGGTTGCTGTAGGTATATTTCCTACAGAGGTAGGCTGAGAAGCCTTCTTGAGGGAGTTATTATCAGCACTTGTAAGTGTCTGACCCCTCATAGGCATTTGAACACCAGGATTGGGGGCTGGATTGGCGTTTAACGCCAGATTCTCTCCCTTTTCTGTCATTTGAACACCAGAACTGAGTATGGTTTGGGCATTTAACGCCACTTTTTCTCACTTTTCTGGCATTTGAACGCCAGAACTGGGCGTCCACTGGGCGTTTAATGCCAGTTTTTCACCCTTTTCTGGTGTTTTAACGCCAGAATCATTCCTCTCTGGGATCTTACTGTCCTCAGAGGGATTTTGGGTAGCAGTCTACTCATCCTCTATTAATTGTTCTTTTCTTGGCTTTCTGATACTTTGAGCTGAGGTATTCAATGTTTTTCCACTCCTCAATTGAACTGCTTGGCACTCTTCTGTTATCTGTTTTGATAACTGTTGTCTTGTCTGGTCAAGTTGTGCTTCTATGTTCTTGTTAGCATCCTTAGTGTCTTGTAACATCTCCTTAAATTCTGTCAACTGTTCTATCAGATAACATAAATGCTGATTAATTTCAGCAACTTGTTCCAGAGGACTAAGTTCAGTGGATACTGCCTTAGCCTCTTCTTTTATGGAGGACTCACTACTTAAGTACAGATGCTGATTTCTAGCAACTGTATCAATGAGCTCTTGAGCCTCTTCAATTGTTTTTCTCATGTGTATAGATCCACCAGCTGAGTGGTCTAGAGATATCTGAGCTTTTGCTGTAAGCCCATAGTAGAAGATGTCTAACTACACCAATTCTGAAAACATTTCAGAGGGGCATTTCCTTAACATCTCTCTGTACCTCTCCCAGACATTGTAAAGGGATTCATTATCCTCTTGTTTAAAGCCTTGAATATCCAGCCTTAGTCGTGTCATCCTCTTGGGAGGGAAATATTGATTCAGGAATTGTCTGACAACTGTTTCCATGTTCTTATACTAGCTTTAGGTTGGTTATTTAACCACCTTTTAGCTTGGTCTTTTACAGCAAATGGAAACGGTAATAATCTGTAGACATCCTGATCTACTTCCTTATCATGTACTGCATCAGCAATTTGTAAGAACTGTATCAGAAACTCAGTTGGTTCTTCCTGTGGAAGACCAGAATACTGACAATTTTGCTGCACCATGATAATGAGCTGAGGATTCAACTCAAAACTACTGACTCCGATGGAGGGTATACATATACTACTCCCATATAAAGCAGTAGTGGGGTTGGCATATGACCCCAGAGTCCTTCTGGACTGTTCATTTCCACTTAGGTCCATGATGGAGTAAGGAAGATGAGGTGGATTTATTTTATTTACTTTATTATATTTATTTATTAATTTTTTTTGAAATAAAAAAATAAAATAAAATAAAATAAAACAAAATAAATAAGAAAAAGATTTGAAAATAATTTATGAGGACTTTCAAAAAAATGAGGAGAGAGAAAGTGGTTAGGATGTTTTTGAAAAAGATATGATTTTAAAAATCTTAAAAGGATATGATTTGAAAAATTTTGACTAAGTCAACCCAAGGGATTCAAAAATTATGAGCAATTAAAGGAAAAGATATTTTTTATTTTTGAATTTTATTACGAAAGAGAAAAACAAACAAAAGACACAAGACTTAAAATTTTTAGATCCAATGCTCCTTATTTTCGAAAATTTTGGAGGGAAACCACCAAGACACACCAAACTTAAAAATTTTAAGATCAAAACACAACGAAGACTCAAGAACACCTTGAAGACTCACAATAACAACAAGAACAAAAGAAACAACACCAAACTTAAAATTTTTTGAAAACCAAAATAAAATTTTCGAAAACTAAAGAAAAATTAACAAGAGAACACCAAACTTAAAGTTTGGCACAAGATTTAATCAAAGAAAAATTATTTTTGAAAAAGTTTTAAAAGGGGGATACCCAATTACCAAGAACACAAGCACAACGCTCTAGCCAACTGAGCTATAAATTTAACGTGTTTTAAAAAGGTATTTTTAAAGGAAAATAAAAACATGCAATTGACACCAAACTTAAGATATGAAACTAAACTCGAACAAAAGACTCCAAGAAAAATTAAAAACTAATAAAGAAAAATAATATTTTTGAAAGATTTTTAAAAGGAATAATAAAAGATGCAATCCTAGTGACTCTAAACCAAAAAGATAAATTTTTCCTAATCTAAGTAACAAGATAAACCGTTAGTTGTCCAAACTTGAACAATACCCAGCAACGGCGCCAAAAACTTGGTGCACGAAAATTACACTCACACTATGTAATTCCGCACAACTAACCAGCAAGTGCATTGTAATACCTTACGTGAGTAAGGGTCGATTCCATGGAGATTGCCGGCTTGAAGCAAGCAATGGTTATCTTATTATTCTTAGTCAAGATATCAATAGGGCTCTTTAGTTTTAATTGTAAAAAGTGAAAGAGCATGAAATGAATACTTGTTACGCAGTAATGGAGAATGGGTTGGAGTTTTGGAGATGCTTCGTCCTTTGAATTTCTACTTTCCTACTGTCTTCTTCTTCACGCACGCAGATCTCCTTCCATGGCAAGCTGTATGTTGGTGGATCACCGTTGTCAATGTTTACCAACCGTCCTCTCAGTGAAAAGGGTCCATGTACATGACTAATCATCTATCGGTTCTCACTTGTGTTGGAATAGGATCCAATGATCTTTTTGCGTCTGTCACTACGCCCAACGTTCATGAGTTTGAAGCTCGTCACAGTCATCCCTTCCCGGATCCTACTCGGAATACCTCAAACAAGGTTTAGACTTTCTGGATCTCAGGAATGCTGCCAATTAATTCTAGCTTATACCACAAAGACTCTGGACTCACGGATTGAATGCTCTGTTATCAGGAGAGGCAGTCAAACTCGTGAGTCAGAAACCCAAGAGACATCTATTCAATCGAAGGTAGAACGGAAGTGGTTGTCAGACACGCGTTCATAGGTTGAGAATGGTGATGAGTGTCACGGATCATCACATTCATCATGTTGAAGTGCGAATGAACATCTTAGAATAGAAACAAGCGAGATTGAATAGAAAACAGAAATACTTGCATTAATTCATCGAGACGCTGCAGAGCTCCTCACCTCCAACCATGGGGTTTAGAGACTCATGCCGTCAAAGGCACAATTTCAGATGTAAAATGTTATGAGGTACAAAATAAATCTCTAAAAGTAGTTTATATACTCAACTAGTAACCTAGGTTTACAAAAAATGAGTAAACTAGGATAGATAGTGCAGAAATCCACTTCTGGGGCCCACTTGGTGTGTGCTGGGGCTGAGCATTGAAGCTTTCACATGCATAGGCCATTCTTGGAGTTAAACGCCAGTTTGTAACCTATTTCTGGCGTTTAACTCTGCTTTGCAACTTGTTTCTGGCATTTGATGCCAGAATAGGGCAGAAAGCTGGCGTTAAACGCCAGTTTGCGTCATCTAAACTTGGGCAAAGTATGGACTATTAAATATTGCTGGAAAGCCTTGAATGTCTACTTTCCAATGCAATTGAGAGCGCGCCATTTGGATTTTTGTAGCTCCAAAAATTTCACTTCGAGTGCAGGGAGGTCAGAATCCAACAACATCAGCAGTCCTCTATCAGCCTCTGAATAAGATTTTTGCTCAAGTTCTTTAATTTCAGCCAGAAAATACTTGAAATCACAGAAAAATACACAAACTCATAGTAAAGTCCAGAAATGTGATTTTTGCATAAAAACTAATAAAAATATACTAAAAAGTAGCTAGATCCTACTAAAAACTATATTAAAACACCCTAAAAAGCGTATAAAATATCTGTTCATCAGCTACATATCTAATTTTGATATCCATGTTTGGGTTATCAATAATAAACCAGGGTCAATTATATTGGCATAAAATTGTCATCTTGTTTCAAGGTAAATGTCCCCATAATTCACATTACGGTATTTTTCCCTCTCAACTATGTTGAAATATGAGAAGTCCTTTACAGGTATATTTATTGAGAATTACTTAATTTGCAAAGTTGCTAGTTTTAAGAATAGATACACTACATACAGTTATTTTTGCTTTTGATTTTATAATTATATATTGGTGCATATATTTCGGAGTATATTCTTTTCACTAGTTGATATGGCTTGTTAGGATTTGTAAATAGTCCAGTGACGACATAAAGTTATTCAATTGTGTTTATCAATAGTTGAGAGAGAAAAAATTTTCTTGAACAATTTGGTATTAATAATTAAGTTCTGAATTTTGTCATTTTTTTATGTTTTGGCCTTTCAGGGACAAACTCTACTGTTTCCCCAAATTTTTTGCCACGAGGCTATTAGGTATGTTATTTCATATTTTTGGTTCTATGATTTGTAGCTAATTTAAAAGTGTTGAATTTTTAGAAATATAAAAAATTATCAGTTTAGATATATGGAGTAAACTGTTTCTAACAAATTTATAACATGTATGTGAAAGAAGAGATAACAGAGCCAAGAGTAGCATGGACTAAGAGGTTCATAATTTATCTAAAAGGGTCAGCAAGATGATTCATACATTGAAAGAACTCATACCCAATTGAAATAAGGTGTCTTTAGTCACTAGTGTTCATTATATTTCCAACTTTATTTTTCTCATTGTAAGTGTCAATAATGTATGTGCTAAATTGATAAAGTTTCAACTCTTAATGATGCAATTGACTATCTTAAGACCCTAAAGCTTCAGTTGCAAGTCAATTTTACTATTAATTAATCCTCTATCTAGCTAATTCAAGTTCATAATTAGTGTTGAGATATATGTATAGAAAACTATTGCATATGTATATGTTTTTAGATAATGTTAATGGGAGAGAATTTTGCATGCCATTGATGATGTTCAACCAAATGAAGCCTATTATTATGCCACCATCACCACATTTCATCAATCCTACTCCACCATTTGCGCCATAGTCAATCACCAATTCTTCCAGTCTAGATGTTTTACATGTTCAAGTAATCAATAATAATGGTGATCAGGTTTCCCTTCACCAACACATAACTAGCAACCGCTACCCTTTTAAGTTCACCAATTTGTCTTAGAAATTGTATCGAGAGAGAAATTATTAGCTAATAAGATTTATTTGCCATGTGATATAGTAGGAAATTATAGTTCTTTTCCTTGTATTTGGCTACCATATAGTTTTATTATGTTTTTCTTATTATAGTAAAAAAATCATGTTATGTTTGATATTTTATATAGGAGTTATTACTTTTGATTTCTAATACAAAAAAAAATCATATTATCTTTAATATTTTGTTTATGAGTTATATAATATTTTGTTTATGAATTATGATTTTTTGTTATTATGAAATTTTAATAAAAAATTATTTGTTTAATGCGGTAAAAATGACTGTAAAAGCTACCTTTTTAAATGATAAAAATTGTCACTTTTATTTGGTAAAAAAGACGGTTTGTAACTGCCATTTTAAATAACATAAAATGCCATTTTAACACGGTAAAAAAGGTGGTTTCAAATGCCGTTTTAACTAATAAAAATTTCACTGTCAGAGTAAAAACGACAATTCAAAACGCCGCTTTAATCAATCAAAAATATCGTTTTAACCCGATAACTGCCGTATCAACCAACCAAAAACGTCATTTTCACCCTGGAAATAAAGACGGTTTGAACAGCCGTTTTAACAAAAAAATGTTGTTTTATTTGAAAATAGTGGCGGTTTGAACTGCCGTTTTAACATATCTAAAAACAGCTATTTTAACCGAAAGAATTATGACGATTTTCTAAAAACTGCCATTTCTAATAATAATGGCGGTTTAAATTGCTGTTTTTTGTAGTATAAAACAAAAAATAAACTAAAAATAACTAGAATTTATTTTATTTAATATAATAATTAATGAATATTAAATAAGATAATTTTTTTGTCTCTCTAATATCACCGTAAATTTTATATATACATATATAAAAGAATTGATTAGCATATCCCACCGAAAAATGAAATACTTTTATTGAGAGCGACAAAAATTCCTTAAAGATACATATCTTGTTATTAAAACTTATTGTTTGATGTATTCTTAATTGTTGTAATAATTTTAGAATATTTATTAAGGAAGCTAAAAAACAAGCACTTAACTAATGTGAAAGTTAGCAATGCGCATGAAAATCATTCTAAAGTTTAGGATATAACGGGATCTTGTCCCAACCATGGGAAGCATGTGCTGCACTACGTGGCAATAGGTCCCAGTTACTCTTTATTTCATGTCCACAAATGTCCAAAGACCTCTCCATGTCAATATTCAATGGGTTCATGAATCATCCTAAAGATTATTATTAGTTGGAGGGCCATCTTTTTTTTCTTTGGGAACGTGTTTGGAGGACAATCTGTCACTGAACAATAAGCAATAATGCGGAATAAATAATGCATGAGGAGCACACACGATATAATGAGAAAGGTACATATATATAAAATATGAGATATCATCTTAACTCATATTTTTGTTTTACAATGTACTACATCTACATAAAAAATTAACTATTAAATCAATAATTAATATAAAATATATATTAAAAATAAATTAAATAATATATATATTTATACTCAAATACATAATAATTTTTTTATACATAATTCAAAATAAATAATTCGTGGCGAGCTCACAAGATATAATGGCAAACCAAATTGTACATATAATATGTATGGGATATCATCTTAACTGATATTTTTTTTTTATAGAAGTTTTTGAGAGTAAACCAAATTTATTAACAGTGAATAGAGATGCGAATTGATTTGATTTCACATTTTGTAAGCACAAAGCACACATTTTTTTTTTCACAAAGGTTCCAAACTAGGGACAAAATTCATGAGTGTTAAAGAGATCTCTGAGTCATACAGATTCAAGTTCAGAGATACAAAAAGATACAAAACATTAAAAAATAAAGAGAAAAAGGTAAACCGATTCCTGATTTTTTGGTCTGTAAACATTTAAGTTCTTGAGGATTTAAAAATATTTTTAAGTCTCTGACATCTTTAAAATTTGGATATATCAATCCTTAAGTCTAATTTGTCCAATTTTAAAAACTCTCTCACGTATATATCCGTATCAACTAAGTCAGTACAATAGAAGTCACGTTTAATTTTTCCGTTATGTCTGACAGACCCAAGAGAATATGAGACATCAATATATCCAGGTTTTGAAAAGGATAGAAATTTAAATGTATTTTCAAATTCTCAAGAACTTAAATGTCTGCAAATCAAAAGGTTAAGGACCTATTTGTCTTTTTTTCAAAAATAAATTATTATTTTTAACCATAAAAAAATTTAGATGTTAATATAAAAAATTTAAATTAATGCTATGTGCATCAAAAATATATTATTTTATTTGACAAAAATATTCAAACATTAAATTTTTATGACTCTGTTAATTTATTTTTAAAATTTTCAAATCACTTTTTTAATCATCTTCATTCATTCCTAGGATCTCTTGAATCCATTCCAACGCCAACTTCTTCCACCATGATTACCGTCGTTCCCCCAATCTCCTTTTTCATTTCTTAATCAACAATAAAAACAATAAAGAATTTCCTAATCCCTTTCGATTGGGGCCAACAATTCATAACCGCAACCCCCACATTCGAAGCAAATCTTTGACCTCCCTCAATTGTTATTTTTTGTTTTTAAGCTTGGTTTTATCCTCATGCGCGTGTGCATATATATATATATATATATATATATATATATATATATATATATATATATATATATATATATATATATATATATTATGGAAGAGACTGAATAAAAAAATAATAGGGTTTAAATGTGAGACATTATTAATAAGAAAAAGGATAAAAATTATGTTAATAAAAAAAATTAAAAAAATAACGGTAAGATTAAAGTGTAATAAATAATTTATTTGTTTTTTTTAAAATAATACTATATTTGATTTTTTTTTATATATGTAAGAAAATTGAAATTCATATATAGTTCTCAATAAGCAGTGAAATCAATTGTTAATTCTCCTCTTAATGTTTTTGGAGTAATTCTTAAAAAAACACTCTAATCGTAGTCGAGGTTTAGATATGAAGATTTTCCAGTAGTTGTTTTTTAAGAATAACATTACAAAAGTTAATCAGATAAATTTAGATTAAAATGAGACTGGTACATCATCTATTTATAATCCAAATATGCAAGAATAGTTGGATACCATCAAATCACAATTAGAAGCGCTAAGTTTTTATATTATTTCTAAGAAAAAAGGTAAAATGTTGGTACAATCAGCAGCATTATTTCTTAATCAACAAATTTCACATATACAAACACAATTTATGTTCTTACGATTTTAAATTTATTTGTGTTTATTTATTTTTGTTGCTACTGATATTGAAAATCTGAACTTTATTTTTATGTTCCAAAAGGGGAATAAGATATTAGAGTATAAATGCCATTCATATTAGAGTATATTATTTGTGCCTTGCTTATAAAATTAGTGAAAAAAGATACAAAGAAGCGGGCTGCTCAAAAAAGTATAAATGCCATTCTTATTTTTTATTTTTTATTTTTTTAGTGATTAATTGTAATGAAATTTTTTAAGATTTAAGACTATGTTAACCTAATTTAGTTTTAAAAAAATTACACTAATTTCTTATTCTAGTTCAGACAAATTGGATGCTTTTTTGTCTTTTTTTTGGTTTATTTAACTTTTATTTCACAGACGCATATATTTACTCTGTCGAATTCTTGTTATGAGTGAAAATCATGCATAAAATGTTAGTTAAAAGTAAGGAGAAGTGCTCTTTACGCATGTATTCCTTGATTGGTAATGTTGTTGGTGTGATGTTTATGTACGTTAGGTGTTAGAATATAATTAGGATCAATTAGTATTATTTAGTATATCTGAATATTTATTATAGGAGATTACGTTTTTATTATTACGATTCTCTTAGTACCTATAAATACTCTTTTATATTGTATCATTCTAGATAACTTGAATAGACAACTTGAATACACTCAATAACACATAAATCCTTTCTCGAGTTTAGTCTCTTGTTTCTAATATGGTATCAGAGCCATGGTATCCTCCTTGAAGAGGAAATGTTGTTTTCCTTGTGGTGAAATCACCGTAGTTTTTGCAATTTTTTTTCCTATGTCATTTTTCCTTACCTTTTGTCACTCCTTTGATATTTTTTCACCTCACCGACTAGCCTATTCTCTCTGTCTTGTGTTTTTTCGAGTCGAATGATCAAACACCATTGTCATCCGCTACTTACCTATTCTCATGAAGAAATCATATAGTTTTCACTCTCTTTCGGCAGTTCCGTTTGCGTTCTCTCGTGGTTCCGTCTGCGCTCTCTCGTGGCAGTTCCATCTGCGTCCTCTCGTGACAGTTTTGTTTGTGTTCTCTCGTGGCAGTTTTATCTGCGTTTTCTTTTGGAAGTTCCATCTGTGTTTCGTCTGTGTTTGTGTTTTCTTATGGCAGTTCCGTCTGTACTTCCTTTAGATAGCGGCAGTTCCATCTGCGCTTCCTTCAGACTAGCGGCAGTTCCATCTGTGCTTCCTTTAGACTAGCGGCAGTTCCATCTGTGCTTCCTTCAGACAAGCGGCAGTTTCGTCTGCACTTCCCTCAGACAAATGGCAGTTCCCTCTGCACTTCCTTCAGACTAGCGGCAGTTCCATCTGCGCTTTCTTCCGCCAGTTTCGTCTGCACCCGTTTTATTATTTGAGGCAGTTTTTTTCTCTTTATTTTGTTGTTTTAAATAAGTTTCAAACTCAATTTGTCACTTGAGTTTGAGGGGGGATGTTAGAATATAATTAGGATCAATTAGTATTATTTAGTATATCTGAATATTTATTATAGGAGATTACGTCTTTATTATTATGATTCTCTTAGTACATATAAATACCGTTTTATATTGTATCATTCTAAATAACTTGAATAGACAACTTGAATACACTCAATAACACATAAATCCTTTCTCCAGTTTAGTCTCTTGTTTCTAACATTAGGGAAGTTAGTGTTACATTTAAAATACAAGGATATTGTGTGAAACATTTCCTAAGCTCAGGAATGTTAATGTAATTTATCAATTTAGCGAATCCCCAACATTTGAAGAACAACAAGAAGGGGATTTCTCATGAGAATGCAATGTAATATAGGCTTCTATGAGAATTGATATGTTTAAACCTTATAGCTATGTTATTATCTCTATTCTATCTGCAAGTTTCTTATTTGGAAGTTGATTTCATTACATCTCTAGAATGATATTACAAACTTTTTATCATGAACATATTTATGAAGAAGGAGCATAATTCTATAAAATCTTATTTGCTCAAAAATTATATTTTTGTTGTAAGGATTGAATTAATAAAGCGTGATTTCATCGTCAAAAGAATTGGAGAGTAGATCTTCTAGAGAAAGGAAGCATAATCTTCCATGATAAAGATTTTATGAATTAAGGGCCATATGTTAAGACGTGTTATTGAAAAATTATGTTATCTTTGATATTTTATTTTAGAATTATAACTTTTGATTTTTAGTGACTATGTATGAATTAAAAATGATGTTCTGATATTTGGTTTATAGTTATGACTTTTGGTTATTATGATATATTAAAGTTTGAGTTCTGAAAATGCTACTTCAAATAGAAAAAGATTATTTTAATGCAGTGAAAATGGTGGCTTCAGTAATAATTTTAAGAGGTAAAAAATGGCATTTTCAATCCCATTTTAAAAGTATAAAATTATCATAAAATCAATTAAAAACAACATCTAAATCTGCCTTTTTATTGAGAAAAAATACTAAGTTGTCGTTATTGAGTTTAAAAACGGCGGTTAGAAACCACCATTTTACACAAAAAACGGTGTTATATTCTGATAAAAATAGCGGTTAAAATTATCATTTTAAACAATTCAAAATCGTCGTTATATGTGGTTAAAATGGCATTTCAAACTGTCATTTTAAACATAATAAAAACTGATGTATTATCCTGGGTAATTGTGGCAGTTTTTTAAAAACTGCCGTAATAACCAAAATGGTGCTCAGGATAATAGTGTTCCTGAGAAACGTCATTCTTGGTAATAATGACAGTTCTAATCACTGTAATAACTCTAAAAAATACTATTTTAACCAAAAATTTTTTTTTGTAGTAGTGGGTGGTATGACTATCATTATGATGTTAAAAGTGGTTATGGTGGTGATGGAAGAGGGCTAAGAAGATTTAGGGTTTGGAAGAAACTTGGTGGTGGTTTTGAGTTTTTGAAAACCGTGGGGCATTGGGGAATTGGAAAATTTTGAAAAAAAAATTAAACCGAGTCAATAAGAATTTAACGTTAGGATATTTTCAAACAAAATATATTTTTCGTGGATTTAGTGTAACACCCTACAACACAGAGTCTTATGCTTAAGTCATAAAGTTGAGGTGGCAAGGTATTACGACCTCTAAAAGTAAAATATATATATAATAATAATAATGAAAAAGAGATAGTATGCTAGGAGCCTTGAAAAATAGGTAAAACAAAATTGCAAAAATCAAAAAGCGCAACTCTCAGAAAATATGGTTACTTGCGTGAGAAGAAAACTAAAGCTCAACAACAAATATATACAGATGACACGAGTAGATGGTCAATAATACAAAATAACAAGCTCCTAACTCAACCTACGAAGCCAAGGCTTGCAGAAGAACATATACGTACATATATATACATAATAATAACCCAAAAGAACATGTTCAAAACTCTAGTTCTCCAAAAAACCTCTAAGAGGTACATAAAAAAAAGTATTCTTACATACAAGAGGAGAAACTATACATATATATACATCAAAGTAACAAAATGGGATCCCAAAGTAAACCACTTCATCATAGAAACTTCAGACGCCTACCGAGGTGTCGCTCGACCTACATCTGAAAACAACAACATAGTATGGGATGAGAACCGGATGTTCTCAGCATGGTAAAGGTGCCATGCACATAAGTCCTGGGAATGCCAGAGACAATTCTAGAACGCCGACTCTCAAATTATAAAGCTTAAATTTCTAAACAAAAATCATAAAAAGGGTGGTCTTCTAGGGAATTCTAAACCTAGCTTAAACTTTAACCTTAACTCTAACCTATTCATCTTTCCTCCGTACCTACATCTCCGATGATTCGCATAGACAAAACAAACAGACAAGGAAAGCACAGGTAGAAAGCAAGTAGTTCAAGTAACAATTACAACAATTAGCAGAATATAATCAATTAGGCATCCCCAATTAAGTCATAGCAAATAAAGCACACATATGCATATAATGAATGTCCATCCTACTGGCCGTGAGCTCACGTATCGGTTACTTTGTCAGAGCTCGACACATCTGGTAGCTAATCCAGACATTGGTCTCTAGGTTGCGCATCTCCAAGAGGATCTTAAAAGAAGGAGAGTGTCTTTCCACCTTCTCCTGGAGGTTTCACGAAGGAGAGTGTCTTTTCACATCGAAGGAGTGTGCCTTTTCACCTTGCAACCAGAGGAGAATGTGGGGAAAACAATACGAAGGAGAGTGCCTTTCCACCTTCCCCATATCTGCATCACGACAAGAGAGGGAACTTCCGTCTTCAACTTGCCATATCGACCATTTCGACCACACACAGTTATTCCCAAATCTCATCATTTATCATCATCATTTCCTTACATTCGTTCTATATAGCCATAGCAACATGTATTCATTTAGCTTTCACATCATTCTCTTATAATTCATCACGTTTAGCCTTTCCGGGTCCCGACCAAACCATTTATCAAACTCTTCTCAACCTTTTTAGTATCGAATAATTTTAAAATCAACCTAATTCTAACATTAAATCAATCACATAACACGAAGATTAGTCTTTGACTTTTCAGACCCATGACTATCACTAAGACATCCTCGACACTCTATTTTCTTTTCTGTTTTTAATATAACAAATGAACTCGGAATTGGGAAAATTTTATGTGCAGACATTCAACTCAGAATAAGCTTTCTAACAAACAAAAAATCATAATTTTTTTATTTAACTAGCTTCAAGAACAGAGGAAAAATGCTGACTGCTCTACAGTGCTTAGAAACCAGAAAACAGAAGCAGCATACGATATCTAAAATTCCATATAAAATTCAAATTAAATCCAATAGCCTTCAAAATTAATATGGTTCAATTTAACATATCCAGGTTTATTTTCCAATTGGCTTCAAGTCAAAACCATTTTTAATGAAGGAGTTATGTAACTTGGAAGTTGAGTAACTTTCTGCAGAATTCTGTTTTAAAAGCCAATGAACATGTCCTCTTCCAAGTCCCATAACTCACTCATTAAAACATGGACAGCCCTAAAATTTAAATCACATCTGCTAAACATAACTAATTTTCCCCTCCAATTGGTTGCACCTGAATATCCATCCATAATCAGAAGTTATAAACTCTCAAAGTTGCTGATATAAGAAAACAGAATCTGGCTTTTATTGCATAACGCATCGTATTTCAAAAATTCATATCTTTAAAACCACAACTTTAAAGCACTTTTTCCTCCTAAATCACATCAAGAACAACTTTAAATCCACAAACTCTCAACTGACCAAATATCTCTCAGCATATTAGGAAGGAATATCTCACCTTATACTTGCTGGAAATTAACATTTCTTGGCCCTCAAGTCAAGTTAAGCATGATTCCTAAGGAAGAACATCAAGAAAACACATGTTTAAGCATGTTTCCTTGAAAACCGAATTAAAAGGGGAAAGGAACAGCCATCTAACGTTATTTCCAGCCTTGATAAGTTACATGGTTATGTAGAGGAAGAAGAGAGGATCATTTTGGTGAAATCGGAATTTTGGTTTGAGTTTTAGTTCATAAGAAATCAAGCTTTGAAGATTAAGTGTTCATGAAAGTTTCTCTATTTTCTCTCTTGTTATTTGCGGCAAAAGGGAGTAAATGACCAGACTTGGAGTGTCTTGGGGATGTAGGGTGTGTTGTGATTGGTTGGTCATCACCATTCTCACCTATGAACGCGTGTGATTGACAACCACTTCCGTTCTACATGCAACAGAGCTTGAATGTGTATCTCTTAGATTCCCCAACAGAATCTTCGTGGTATAAGCTAGATAGATGGCAGCATTCATGAGGATCTGGAAAGTCTCACCTTGTCTGTGGTATTCCGAGTAGGATCCTGGGAGTCCGAAAAGTCTAACCTTGTCTGTGGTATTCCAAGTAGGATTCCGGTAATGAATGACTGTGACGTGCTTCAGACTTGCAAGTGCTGGGCGTGATGACAAACGCAAAAGAATCAAGGGATTCTATTCCAGTAGGCGCGGGAACCAGCCAGTGATTAGCCGTGCTGTGACAGAGCGCGTGAGCGTAGTTTTCACTGCGAGGATGGGATGTAGCCTTCGGCCAGGTGATGCCTCCAGACGATTAGCCATGCGAGTGACAGCCGCAGAGGACCATTTTCCCGAGAGGATTAAAAGTAGCAATCGTCGAACGGTGAACCCCTATACACAGCTTGCCATGGAAAGGAATAAGAAGGATTGAGTTGACGCAGTAGGAGAGCAGGCGTCCTTGAGCCATACAGTATCTCCATTCGCTTATCTGAAATTCCCACCAATGAATCTGCATAAGTATCTCTATCCCTTTTATTATTTCTTCTTATTATTAATTTTTGAAATCATAAACCAATTTAATCTGCCTAACTGAGATTTACAAGGTGACCATAGCTTGCTTCATACCAACAATCTCTGTGGGATCGACCCTTACTCACGTAAGGTATTACTTGGACGACCCAGTACACTTGCTGGTTAGTTGAACGGAGTTGTGAATTCAACTGGTGCCATAATAATGATTTCATACAAGTACAAAAGAATATGGATCACAATTTCGTCCACCAAGTTTTTGGCGCCGTTGCCGGGGATTGTTCGAGTATGGACAACTGACGGTTCATCTTGTTGCTCAGATTAGGTAATTTTCTTTTCAAAAATCTATTTCAAAATTATTCTTTTATTTTTCGTTTTTTTTTACTTTGTTTTCGAAAAAAAAATTAATAAAAATCCAAAAAAAAATTAGAAAATCATAAAAACCAAAAATATTTTGTGTTTCTTGTTTGAGTCTTGAGTCAATTTTTAAGTTTGGTATCAATTGCATGCTTTTAAAAATTTTTCTTGCATTTTTCGAAAATCCCATGCATTCATAGTGTTCTTCATGATCTTCAAGTTGTTCTTGACAAGTCTTCTTGTTTGATCTTGATGTTTTCTTATTTTGTGTTGTTTGTTGTTTTTCATATGCATTTTTCGTTTGCTAGAGTCCATGCATTAAAGATTTCTAAGTTTGGTGTCTTGCATGTTTTCTTTGCATCAAAAATTTTTCAAAAATATGTTCTTGATGTTCATCATGATCTTCAAAGTGTTCTTGGTGTTCATCTTGACATTCATAGTGTTCTTGCATGCATCTTGTGTTTTGATCCAAAATTTTTATGTTTTGGGTCATGTTTGTGTTTTTCTCTCTCCTCATTAAAAATTCAAAAATCAAAAAAATATCTTTTCCTTATTTCCCTCCAAATTTTCGAAATTTTGGGTTGACTTGGTCAAAAATTTTTAAAATTAGTTATTTCTTACAAATCAAGTCAAAATTTCAAATTTTAAAAATCTTATCTTTTCAAAATCTTTTTCAAAAATCATATCTTTTTCATTTTTTTCTATTTTTCGAAAATTTCAAAAATATTTTTCAAATTATTTTCAAAATCTTTTCCTTATCTTTACATCATATTTTCGAAAATTCACTAATAATTAATGGGATTGGTTCAAAAATTTGAAGTTTGTTACTTTCTTGTTAAGAAAGGTTCAATCTTTAAGTTCTAGAATCTTATCTTGTAGTTTCTTGTTAGTGAAGTAAATAATTTCAAAATTTTTGAATTAAATCTTTTTATCTTTTATTTTGATCTTTTTCAAAAATTTTATCTTTTTCAAAATTTGATTTCAAAAAAAAAATCTTATTTAACTTACTATCTTCTTATCTTTTTCAATTTTGATTTCAAATCTTTTTCAATCAACTAACTAACTTCTTGTTTGTGTCTTATCTTTTTCAAAACCACCTAACTACTTTCCCTCTCTAATTTTCGAAAATATCTCACCCTTTTTTCAAAAGTTCTTTTTAATTAATTAATTGTTTCATGTTTTAATTTTAATTACATTTTATCTCTAATTTTCGAAAATTACTAACCTCTTTTTCAAAATTATTTTCGAAAGCTCCTCCTCTTTTCTTCTTCTATTTAATTATTTAATTACTAACACTTCTCTTCACCTCTCTTCACCCAAAAATCCGAATCTCTTTCTTCATTCTTCTACCCCTTTCTTCTTCTACTAACATAAAGGAATCTCTATACTGTGACATAGAGGATTCCTCTTCTTTTCTTGTTTTCTTCTCTTTCATATGAGCAGGAACAAGGATAAAGGCACTCTTGTTGAAATTGATCCAGAACCTGAAAGGACTCTTAAGAGAAAATTAAGAGAAGCTAAATTAAATTATTCTAAAGGTAACCTTTCAGAAACATTAGAACAAGAGAAGGAGATGGCAGCCGAAAATAATAATAATGCAAGGAGAATGCTTGGTGACTTCACAAAGCCAACGTCCAAGTTTGATGGAAGAAGCATCTCCATTCCTGCCATTGGAGCCAACAACTTTGAGCTGAAACCTCAGCTAGTTGCCTTAATGCAACAAAACTGCAAGTTTTATGGACTTCCAGCTGAAGATCCCTATTAGTTCTTAACTGAGTTCTTGCAGATCTGTGAGACTGTAAAGACGAATGGAGTTGATCCTGAAGTCTACAGACTCATGCTTTTCCCTTTTGCTGTAAGAGACAGAGCTAGAATATGGTTAGATTCACAACCTAAGGATAGCCTGGACTCCTGGGATAAGCTGGTCACTGCCTTCTTGGATAAATTCTTTCCTCCTCAAAAGCTGAGCAAGCTGAGAGTGGATGTTCAAACCTTCAAACAAAAAGATGGTGAATCCCTCTATGAAGCTTGGGAAAGATACAAGCAGCTGACCAAAAGATGTCCATCTGACATATTTTCAGAATGGACCATTTTAGATATATTCTATTATGGTCTCTCTGAATTTTCGAAAATGTCATTGGACCATTCTGCAGGTGGATCTATTCACCTGAAGAAAACGCCTGAAGAGGCTCAAGAACTCATTGACATGGTTGCAAACAACCAATTCATGTACACTTCTGAGAGGAATTCCGTGAACAATGGGATACCTCAGAAGAAAGGAGTTCTTGAAATTGATGCTCTGAATGCTATATTGGCTCAGAACAAAGTGTTGACTCAACAGGTCAACATGATCTCTCAAAATCTGAATGGATGGCAACATGCATCCAATAGTACTAGAGAGGCAGCTTCTGAAGAAGCTTATGATCCTGAGAACCCTGCCATGGCAGAGGTTAATTACATGGGTGAACCTTATGGAAACACCTATAACTCATCATGGAGAAATCATCCAAATTTCTCATGGAAGGATCAACAAAAGCCTCAACAAGGCTTTAACAATGGTGGACGCAACAGGCTGGGCAATAGCAAGCCATATCCATCATCTTCTCAGCATCAGACAGAGAATTCTGAACAAAACACTTCTAATTTAGCCAATGTAGTCTCTGATCTGTCAAAAGCCACTTTCAGTTTCATGAGTGAAACAAGATCCTCCATCAGAAATCTGGAGGCACAAGTGGGCCAGCTAAGTAAGAAGGTCATTGAAACTCCTCCCAGTACTCTCCCAAGCAATACAGAAGAGAATCCAAAAGGAGAGTGTGGTGCACGAAATTGTGATCACTACAACTTCGCACAACTAACCAGCAAGTGCACTGGGTCGTCCAAGTAATACCTTACGCGAGTAAGGGTCGATCCCACGGAGATTGGTGGTATGAAGCAAGCTATGGTCATCTTGTAAATCTCAGTCAGGCAGACTCAAATGTATAATGGTGATGAACGAAAATAACATAAAAGATAAAGATAGTGATACTTATGTATATCATTGGTGTAAGAGCTTCAGACAAGCGTATGAAGATGCCTTCCCTTCCGTCTCTCTGCTTTCCTACTGTCTTCATCCAATCCTTCTTACTCCTTTCCATGGCAAGCTCGTGTAGGGTCTCACTGTTGTCAGCAGCTACCTCCCATCCTCTCAGTGAAAGCGATTGCATATGTCCTGTCACGGCATAGCGGAATTCAGCTGTCGGTTCTCGGTCAGGCCGGAATAATATCCATCGATACTTTTGCATCTGTCACCAGACGCCCCGCCTGCTAGGAGTTTGAAGCACGTCACAGTCATTCAATCATTGAATCCTACTCAGAATACCACAGACAAGGTTTAGACCTTCCGGATTCTCTTGAATGCCGCCATCAGGTCCTGCCTATACCACGAAGATTCCGAAGAATCCAAGAGATATTCACTAAGCCTCAGATGCTTGTAGAACAAGAATGGTTGTCAGTCACCTTGTTCATGGGTGAGAATGGTGATGGGCGTCAATCATCACCTTCATCAAGTTGAAGAACAAGTGATATCTTGGACAAAGAACAAGCGGAATTGAATGGAAGAACAATAGTAATTGCATTAATACTCGAGGTACAGCAGAGCTCCACACCTTAATCTATGGTGTGTAGAAACTCCACCGTTGAAAATACATAAGAACAAGGTCTAGGCATGGCCGAATGGCCAGCCTCCCAATGAGGGTTCAATCATCAAAACATGATCAAAAGATAGATGAAAATACAATAGTAAAAGGTCCTATATATAGAAAACTAGTAGTCTAGGGTGTACATAGATGAGTAAATGACATAAAAATCCACTTCCGGGCCCACTTGGTGTGTGCTTGGGCTGAGCAATGAAGGAATTTCGTGTAGAGACGTTTTCTGGAGTTAAACGCCAGCTTTTAATCCAGTTTGGGCGTTTAACTCCCAATTAGGTACCAGTTCCGGCGTTTAACGCTGGGAATTCTTGGGGTGACTTTGAACGCCGGTTTGGGCCATCAAATCTTGGGCAAAGTATGGACTATCATATATTGCTGGAAAGCCCAGGATGTCTACTTTCCAACGCCATTGAGAGCGCGCCAATTGGGCTTCTGTAGCTCCAGAAAATCCACTTCGAGTGCAGGGAGGTCAGAATCCAACAGCATCTGTAGTCCTTTTCAGTCTCTGGATCAGATTTTTGCTCAGATCCCTCAATTTCAGCCAAAAAATACCTGAAATCACAGAAAAACACACAACTCATAGTAAAGTCCAGAAAAGTGAATTTTAACTAAAAACTAATAAAATATAATAAAAACTAACTAAAAGATACTAAAACATACTAAAATCAATGCCAAAAAGCGTACAAATTATCCGCTCATCACAACACCAAACTTAAATTGTTGCTTGTCCCCAAGCAACTGAAAATCAAATAAGATAAAAAGAAGAATATACTATAGACTCCAAATCATCAATGAAACTAAGCTCCAAATTAGATGAGCGGGACTAGTAGCTTTTTGCCTCCGAACAGTTTTGGCATCTCACTTTATCCTTTGAAATTCAGAATGATTGGCTTCTTTAGGAACTCAGAATCCAGATAGTGTTATTGATTCTCCTAGTTAAGTATGATGATTCTGAACACAGCTACTTATTGAGTCTTGGCTGGCCCAAAGCACTCTGTCTTCCAGTATTACCACCGGATACATACATGCCACAGACACATAATTGGGTGAACCTTTTCAGATTGTGACTCAGCTTTGCTAAAGTCCCCAATTAGAGGTGTCCAGGGTTCTTAAGCACACTCTTTTTGCCTTGGATCACAACTTTTTTTCTTTCTTTTTCTTTTCTTTTCTTTTTCTTTCTTTTTTTTTTCGTTTTTCTGTTTCTCTTCTTTTTTTTTTGTTTTTTGTATTCACTGCTTTTTCTTGCTTCAAGAATCATTTTTATGATTTTTCAGATCCTCAGTAACATGTCTCCTTTTTCATCATTCTTTCAAGAGCCAACAACTTTAACATTCATGAACCACAAATTCAAAAGACATATGCACTGTTCAAGCATACATTCAGAAAACAAAAGCATTGCCACCACATCAAACTAATTAAGCTAGTTTTAAAGATGAATTTGAAATCCTGTACTTCTTGTTCTTTTGTGATAAAAACAGTTTTCATTTAAGAAAGGTGATGGATTCATATTCATAGCTTTAAGGCATAGACACTAAGACACTAATGATCATAAGACACAAACATGGATAAACATAAAGCACTAAAATTCGAAAAACGGAAAAATAAAGAACAAGGAGATTAAAGAACGGGTCCACCTTAGTGATGGCGGCTCTTTCTTTCTCTTGAAGATCCTATGGAGTGCTTGAGCTCCTCAATGTCTCTTCCTTGTCTTTGTTGCTCCTCTCTCATGATCCTTTGATCTTCTCCAATTTCATGGAGGAGGATGGCATGTTCTTGGTGCTCCACCCTTAGTTGTCCCATGTTAGAACTTAATTCTCCTAGGGAGGTGTTCAGTTGCTCCCAATAGTCTTGTGGAGGAAAGTGCATCCCTTGAGGTATCTCAGGGATCTCTTGATGAGAGGGGTCTCTTGTTTGCTCCATCTTCTTAGTGATGGGCTTGAGGTCATGCCTTCTCAGTTGAACCGGCTTTGGATGCCATAAATGGTTATGGAAAAACAAAAAGCAATGCTTTTACCGCACCAAACTTAAAAGGTTTGCTCGTCCTCGAGCAAAAGAAGAAGAAGAGAGAGAGTGGTGGGGTTGGTGGGGATCCTGTGGGGTCCACAGATCCTGAGGTGTCAAGGAAAAGTCATCCCTGCACCAAATGGCAAAAAATCCACGTTTTGAGCCATTTCTGGCGTTAAACGCCGGGCTGGTGCCCATTCCTGGCGTTTAACGCCAGGTTGTAGCCCTTCTGGCGTTTAACGCCAGTCTGGTGCCCCTTTCTGGCGTTAAACGCCCAGAATGGTGCCAGACTGGGCGTTAAACGCCCAACTGCTAGGCTTACTGGCGTTTAAACGCCAGCAGCTTCTTCCTCCAGGGTGTGCTGTTTTTCTTCCTGTTTTTCATTCTGTTTTGCTTTTTCAATGGATTTTGTGACTTCTTATGATCATCAACTACAAAAAAGATAAAATAACAAAAGAAAATAGTTAACTATAAAACATTGGGTTGCCTCCCAACAAGCGCTTCTTTAATGTCATTAGCTTGACAGAGGACTCTCATGGAGCCTCAGAAATACTCAGAACCGTGTTGGAACCTCCCAACACCAAACTTAGAGTTTGAATGTGGGGGTTCAACACCAAACTTAGAGTTTGGTTGTGGCCTCCCAACACCAAACTTAGAGTTTGACTGGGGGGGCTCTGCTTGGCTCTGTTTTGAGAGAAGCTCTTCATGCTTCCTCTCCATGATGATAGAGGGATGTCCTTGGGCCTTAAACACACCAAGGATTCTTCATTCACTTGAATGATCAACTCTCCTCTATCAACATCAATCACAGCCTTTGCTGTGGCTAGGAAGGGTCTGCCAAGGATGATGGATTCATCCATGCACTTCCCAGTCTCTAGGACTATGAAATCAGTAGGGATGTAATGGTCTTCAATCTTCACCAAAACATTCTCTACAAGTCCATGAGCTTGTTTTCTTGAATTGTCTGCCATCTAATGAGATTCTTGCAGCTTGCACCTCAAAGATCCCTAATTCTCCATTACAGAGAGGGGCATGAGGTTTACACTTGACCCTAAGTCACACAAGGCCTTCTGAAGGTCATGGTGCCTATGGTACAAGGTATAGAAACTTCCCAGGATCCTGCCTCTTTTGAGGCAGTTTCTGCCTAGACAAGTCATCCAGTTCTTTGGTGAGCAAAGGTGGTTCATCCTCCCAAGTCTCATTTCCAAATAACTTGTCATTTAGCTTCATGATTGCTTCAAGGTATTTAGCAACTTGCTCTTCAGTGACATATTCATCCTCTTCAGAGGAAGAATACTCATCAGAGCTCATGAATGGCAGAAGTAAGTCCAATGGAATCTCTATGGTCTCATTTTGAGCCTCAGATTCCCATTGTTCCTCATTGAGGAACTCAGAGGAGATTGGTACAGGCCCACTGAGGTCTTCCTCAGTGCGTCCTCCTCCTCTCTTTCCTCTCCATATTCGGCCATGTCTATGGCTTTGCACTCTCCTCTTGGATTTTCTTCTGTATTACTTGGGAGAGTGCTAGGAGGGAGTTCAGTAACTTTCTTGCTCAGCTGACCTACTTGTCCTTCCAAATTTCTGATGGAGGACTTGTTTCATTCATGAAACTTTGAGTGGTCTTTATTAGATCAGAGACCATTGTTGCTAAGTCAGAAGTATTCTGCTTAGAACTCTCTTTCTGTTGCTGAGAAGATGATGGAAAAGGCTTGCCATTGCTAAACCTGTTTCTTCCACCATTATTGTTATTGAAACCTTGTTGAGGTCTCTCTTGATTCTTCCATGAGAAATTGGGGGTGATTTCTCCATGGAGAATTGTAGGTGTTTCCATAGGGTTCTCCTAGGTAATTCACCTCTTCCATTGAAGGGTTCTCAGGATCATAGGCTTCTCCTCAGATGAAGCTTCCTTAGTACTGCTTGGTGCATTTTGCATTCCAGACAGACTTTGAGAAATCAAATTGACTTGTTGAGTCAATATCTTGTTCTGAGCCAATATGGCATTCAGAGTGTCAATCTCAAGAACTCCTTTCTTCTGACTAGTCCCATTGTTCACAGGATTTCTTTCAGAAGTGTACATGAATTGGTTATTTGCAACCATTTCAATCAATTCTTGAGCTTCTGCAGGCGTCTTTCAGATGAAGAGATCCTCCAGCAGAGCTATCCAAAGACATCTTGGATAGTTCAGAGAGACCATCATAGAAAATACCTGATGCTCCATTCAGAAAGCATGTCTGAAGGACATCTTCTGATTAATTGTTTGTATCTTTCCCAAGCTTCATAGAGGGATTCTCCATCCTTCTGTGAAGGTTTGGACTTCCACTCTAAGCTTACTCCATCTTTGTGGTGGAAAGAACTTTGCCAAGAAGGCATTGACTAGCTTTTCCCAAGAGTCCAGGCTTTCCTTAGGTTGAGAGTCCACCATGTCCGAGCTCTGTCTCTTACAGCAAAAGGAATAGCATCAGTCTAGACCTCAGGGTCAACCCCATTAGTCTTGACTGTGTCACAGATTTGCAAGAATTCAGCTAAGACTGATGAGGATCTTCCATTGGAAGTCCATGGAACTTGCAATTCTGTTGCATTAGAGAAACTAATTGAGGCTTAAGCTCAAAGTTGTTTGCTCTAATGGCAGGGATAGAGATGCTTCTCCCCTAAAAGTCGGGAGTAGTGCAGTAAAGTCACCCA
This sequence comes from Arachis stenosperma, assembly GCF_014773155.1. Taxonomy (NCBI): domain Eukaryota; kingdom Viridiplantae; phylum Streptophyta; class Magnoliopsida; order Fabales; family Fabaceae; genus Arachis; species Arachis stenosperma. The sequence goes on from NC_080377.1 coordinate 48,744,794, forward strand.
CCACCTTCCTTGCATTGTTTGCATTGTTGTTGTTTTCGGCTGCCATGTGTTCTTCTTCTTTGAAGAATTCGGTCAGCTTCAACAAGAATGCCTTTGTCTTTGTTCCTGCTCATATGAAAGAGAAGAAAACAAGAAAATATGGAATCCTCTATGTCACAGTATAGAGATTCCTTGAGGTGTCAGAGGAAAGAAAAGTAGAAGACAGAAGTAGAAAATTCGAACTTATCAAAGAAGATGGAGTTCGAATTTTGCATTAAGAGATAGTGTTAGTCCAAAAGTAGAAGGGTGTGAGAAGAAGGGAAGTAATTTTCGAAAATTAAGTAAAGATTTGAAACATTTTGAAAAACACTTAATTGATTTTCGAAAATAAGAGTGGAAAAGAAATCAAGTGATTTTTGAAAAAGATTTTGAAATTAGAAATCAAAAAGATTTGATTGAAAACTTATTTTGAAAAAGATGTGATTAAAAAGATTTGATTGAAAAGTTATGGTTTTAAAAAGATATGATTGAAAAGATATGATTTGAAAACAAAATCTTCCCCCTTGTGCCATCCTGGCGTTAAACGCCCAGAATGGTGCACATTCTGGCGTTTAACGCCCAAACTACTACCCTTTTGGGCGTTAAACGCCCAGCCAGGCACCCTGGCTGGCGTTTAAACGCCAGTCTGTCTTCTTCACTGGGCATTTCTGAATGCCCAGCTTTTTCTGTGTGATTCCTCTGCAGTATGTTCTGAATCTTCAATTCTCTGTATTATTGACTTGAAAAGACACAAATTAAAAATATTTTTGGATTTTTAATAAGAAGGAATAATCAAAATGCAACTAAAATCAAATAACAATGCATGTAAGACACCAAACTTAGCAGTTTGTATACCATTGACACTAACAAAATGAGAATGCATATAACAGAACACTCAAGTCAATAGAATTCAAAGATCAAACAAGAAAATCATCAAGAACAACTTGAAGATTAATTAAGACATATGCAAAAAAATTCGAAAAATGCAAGAGAACAGAAACATGCAATTGACACCAAACTTAAGATGAGACTCTAGACTCAAACAAGAAATATTTTTGGATTTTATGGTTTTGTAATTTTTTTGGCTTTTTTTTTCGAACATTAAGTGAAAAGGAAAATAAAGGTATCAAAATTCTTAATGAGAATTCCAGGAATCATGCAATGTTAGTCTAAAGCTTTAGTCTAAAGGAATTAGACATGGCCGGCTAAGCTTCAGCAGGACATTGCATTCAAGAGCTAAATTGATGAGAATCAATCAGCCTTGGTGATGATAAGAACATCACCTTGAAACACTAGAATTCACTCTTAAGAACTCTGAAAAATAAAAAATACCTAATCTAAGCAACAAGATGAACCGTCAGTTGTCCATACACAAGAACAATCCCCGGCAACGGCGCCAAAAACTTGGTGCACGAAATTGTGATCACTACAACTTCGCACAACTAACCAGCAAGTGCACTGGTCGTCCAAGTAATACCTTACGCGAGTAAGGGTCGATCCCACGGAGATTGGTGGTATGAAGCAAGCTATGGTCATCTTGTAAATCTCAGTCAGGCAGACTCAAATGTATAATGGTGATGAACGAAAATAACATAAAAGATAAAGATAGTGATACTTATGTATATCATTGGTGTAAGAGCTTCAGACAAGCGTATGAAGATGCCTTCCCTTCCGTCTCTGCTTTCCTACTGTCTTCATCCAATCCTTCTTACTCCTTTCCATGGCAAGCTCGTGTAGGGTCTCACTGTTGTCAGCAGCTACCTCCCATCTCTCTCAGTGAAAGCGATTGCATATGTCCTGTCACGGCATAGCGGAATTCAGCTGTCGGTTCTCGGTCAGGCCGGAATAATATCCATCGATACTTTTGCATCTGTCACCAGACGCCCCGCCTGCTAGGAGTTTGAAGCGTCACAGTCATTCAATCATTGAATCCTACTCAGAATACCACAGACAAGGTTTAGACCTTCCGGATTCTCTTGAATGCCGCCATCAGGTCCTGCCTATACCACGAAGATTCCGAAGAATCCAAGAGATATTCACTAAGCCTCAGATGCTTGTAGAACAAGAATGGTTGTCAGTCACCTTGTTCTGGTTGAGAATGGTGATGGGCGTCAATCATCACCTTCATCAAGTTGAAGAACAAGTGATATCTTGGACAAAGAACAAGCGGAATTGAATGGAAGAACAATAGTAATTGCATTAATACTCGAGGTACAGCAGAGCTCCACACCTTAATCTATGGTGTGTAGAAACTCCACCGTTGAAATACATAAGAACAAGGTCTAGGCATGGCCGAATGGCCAGCCTCCCAATGAGGGTTCAATCATCAAAACATGATCAAAAGATAGATGAAAATACAATAGTAAAAGGTCCTATATATAGAAAACTAGTAGTCTAGGGTGTACATAGATGAGTAAATGACATAAAAATCCACTTCCGGGCCCACTTGGGTGTGCTTGGGCTGAGCAATGAAGGAATTTCGTGTAGAGACGTTTTCTGGAGTTAAACGCCAGCTTTTAATCCAGTTGGGCGTTTAACTCCCAATTAGGTACCAGTTCCGGCGTTTAACGCTGGGAATTCTTGGGGTGACTTTGAACGCCGGTTTGGGCCATCAAATCTTGGGCAAAGTATGGACTATCATATATTGCTGGAAAGCCCAGGATGTCTACTTTCCAACGCCATTGAGAGCGCGCCAATTGGGCTTCTGTAGCTCCAGAAAATCCACTTCGAGTGCAGGGAGGTCAGAATCCAACAGCATCTGTAGTCCTTTTCAGTCTCTGGATCAGATTTTTGCTCAGATCCCTCAATTTCAGCCAAAAAATACCTGAAATCACAGAAAACACACAAACCTAGTAAAGTCCAGAAAAGTGAATTTTAACTAAAAACTAATAAAAATATAATAAAAACTAACTAAAAGATACTAAAAACATACTAAAATCAATGCCAAAAAGCGTACAAATTATCCGCTCATCAGAGTGCAAAGCCATTGACATAGTCAATATGGCCGACTGCACAAGGGAGGAGGAGGACGAAAATCCTAGTGAGGAAGACCTCCTGGGACGTCCCTCAAGCAAGAAGGAGTTTCCTATTAAGGATCCAAAGGAATCTGAGGCTCATACAGAGACCATAGAGATTCCATTGAATCTCCTTCTACCATTCATGAGCTCTAAAGACTATTCTTCCTCTGAAGAGGAAGAAGATGTGACTGGAGAGCAAGTTGCTCAATACTTAGGAGCTATCATGAAGCTGAATGCCAAGTTATTTGGTAATGAGACTTGGGAAAGTGAACCTCCTTGCTCATTAATGAACTGGATACTTGGATTCAGAAATTCTACCTCAAAAGAAACAAGATCCTGGCAAGTTCTTAATACCTTGTACCATAGGCACAATGACCTTTGCAAAAGCTCTGTGTGATCTGGGGTCAGGGATAAATCTTATGCACTCTCTGTAATGGAGAAGTGGGGATCATGAGGTACAACCTGCCTTGTTCTCATTACAACTGGCAGACAAGTCATTGAGACAAGCCTATGGAATAGTAGAGGACGTGCTAGTAAAGGTTTGAAGGCCTTTACATCCCTGCTGTTTCATAATCTTAGACACTAGAAAGGAAGAGGATGATTGCATCATCCTTGGAAGACCTTTCCTAGCCACAGCAGGAGCTGTGATAGATGTCAACAGAGGAGAATTAGTCCTTCAATGAATGGGGAATACCTTGTGTTTAAGGCACAAGGCCATCCCTCTGTGACAGAAGAGAGTAAGCATGAAGAGCTTCTCTCAGTTCAGGGTCAAGAAGAGCCCTCACAGTCAAACTCTAAGTTTGGTGTTGGGAGGCTACAACCAAACTCTAAGTTTGGTGTTAAGATCCCATATCCAAACTCTAAGTTTGGTGTGGACAACTATACAACATTGACCTGATCACCTTGTGGCTCCATGAGAGCCACTGTCAAGCTATTGACATTAAAGAAGCGTTAGTTGGGAGGCAACCCAATTTTATTTATCTAATTTTATTTTATTCTATTTTATTGTTATTTTGTGTTTTATTAGGTACATGATCATGAGGAGTCACGAAAAAATCATAAAAATTAAAAACAGAATCAAAAACAGCAGAAGAAAAAAATTTTTCACCCTGGAGGACACACAGGCTGGCGTTCAACGCCAGTAAGGTGCATCTGGCTGGCGTTCAACGCCAGAACAGAGCACCATTCTGGCGTTGAACGCCAGAAACAAGCAACATTCTGGCGCGGAACGCCAGGAATGTGCCCAGAGAGGAAAAACTGGCGCTGAAGCCAGTAACAAGCATGAAACTGGCGTTCAACGCCAGAAACATGCTTACATGGCGTTGAACGCCCAGAATGTGCACCAATGGGCGTTTAAATGCCAGAATGATGCACAAAGGCATTTTACATGCCTATTTGGTGCAGGGATGGAATTCCTTGACACCTCAGGATCTGTGGACCCCACAGGATCACCTCAGGCTCTGTGGACCCCACAGGATACCCACCTACCATATTCCCACCTTACCTTTTAATCCTAATCACACTCTCCTAATCCAAATTCACTCTTCCCCATGTCACACTTCCCAACACCTTTCACCAATCACCTCAATTCCTCTTCCCAATTACCCCATTCACCACTCACATCCATCTACTCTTCCCCATAAACCCCACCTACCTTCAAAAATTCAAACCAATTTCCCTTCCATTCCCACCCAAATGGCCGAACATACCTCCCCCCTTTCCCTATAAATACCCTTCCATTCTACTTCATTTTTCACACAACACAACCCCTCCTTCTTCACCTAAGCCGAACCTACCTCTCTCCCTCTCTACCATATTTTCTTCTTCTTCTTCTTCTCTTCACCACTCACATCCATCTTTCATAAAACCCCACCTACCTCACCTTTCAAATTCAAACCACTTTCCCTCCCAAACCCACCCATACATGACCGAACCATGAGCCCCCCTCTCCTATATAAACCCTTCTTCACCCCTTCATTTTCACACAACCTAAACACCACTTCTCCCCCTCTTTGGCCGAACACAAAGCCACTCCCTTCTTCCTCATTTCTTCTTCTTCTACTCTCTTCTTTCTTCTTTTGCTCGAGGACGAGAAAACCTTTTAAGTTTGGTGTG